>NC_142868.1:59303712-59606742 GCF_051225735.1 Oryctolagus cuniculus | reverse complement strand
GAGACATGAACCGGTGATGATGTGGCATCTTTGCCTGCTATGCCGCAATGCTGGCTCTGAAATCTTATTTGTTAAATTTTCTTCAAGAGAATAAGAAATTCTTTTAATTATATATTATAAATAGAGTACCTGAGAAAACAATTCACTACAGATACAATATCTTATTATACCGCACTACAGTCCTCTCCAAGAAAAAAAATCACTGCTTCCCTAAAGAAGTTACAAGACAACAGCAGCATGCTAAAAATACTTTATTGTCATTATTAAGAGGATTAAATACACATTGTAAGTGGAATATGCTGTACATCTGATAAAATAAGCATTTATTAAGGTTAAACAAAACACATACAAAAAGAATAAATTGAGTTTTCAAATGCTGCAATAACTTTGAATATAACAGGTATTCTGCATCTTTCAGTTAAAGAAAGGGGAATAGACATTATAAAAAGTCTAAAGAGATCAAATGCCAGATATGCTATAGATGGAGAAAATATTAGCAACCTGGAATCATATTAATTCCCTGGCCTGTTTTCTGCCCACTGGAAAAAATCGCACTGTTTTTCCTTCCCAAGAGGGCACACAAAGAAATTCCTTCCATTATTAGGCCCAATCTTCAACACCGTTCTCATAATGGAGCGCTTGCCGTGGTTGCAGAGTGGGAAGGACAAATCAGCCCACTGGAGGAAAAAAAGATAAGACTCTATTTGAATGTGGAAGTTAACATCACGTGCTGGCTAAACTTAGGCTCACTTATTAGTGCCACATTGTCTTTACTGCTATTAGGATTAAACTGACATTGTAAAGCAGACATAAATCATTAGTGGTGCCATTAAAAACGCTTATATCTTGTAAGAAGCATCTCTCATAAATTTGTTGGAATTCCACAGCAAGTTGCCACAAGCCTCCCTCTGTTTAAAGGCATAATTGAAAACTATCAGAATCTTGCTGTAAAGCAATCAGTAGTGTCCCTGCTATAGGTCTATTTTAGTTAACACTCTAGGATCAAATATTTGTCATGATGCTAATACTAAACTTCTTTCCAGGGGTGGGGAACATCTGGCTCATAGGCTATATAAGGCCACAAAATCAGTCATTTGTTCTGGCCCTGACAAGACAATTGCAATTCAATAAATCTATAGCACAGTAATTTTTAAGTTGATAATTTTATGGCCTATGAATGATGTTATAAATATTCAAATGGTCCTTGTCAGAAACAAGATTCCCTAATCCTGCAAGGGAAAGAATGAATCCACAGGGATTTGCCTGGAATTAGATTGGGCAAATTTCATTGTATTAATTTTGGCCTTGGAGAGGTTTGAGGTAGGCTATTATCTCATTTTCTACATGACATCTACAAAAGCTTCTAGAGAAGGAAATCTGTGTATTTACTTGAATTTACATCTGGTTCAAGCATTGAGATCTAAAATCACTATCAAATTTTCTCTGGGAAATTCCTTAAGAAGGTATCACACTCTCAATAAGCCTACCAGAACATTTTTTTGCTCTTGCATTGGAACAGATTAATCTTTTTCCAGTTATATACCAGATAAAGCAAAACTTGGAACAACATGTTGTCTAGGCACACAGATTGGTGAGATGGTCACTGTGAGGAATGCAGAAAGTGAGACCAACTTAAAGGACATCTTCTATCATTATTTCATTATTAGGGAAACACCCAAAGACTAGAAAGGCATGAGGAATCGCCTGTAGCTACACTATTTTTGTATCATTACTTTTTTTGGTCAAGCTTGTATAGACTTTGCTATGGCTGTTGTACTCAAGGCAGGTAAATTGTTTTTCTTGTGTATCTCTATCCAGTGCATAAACCCAAGGTTTAATGTAGCATTGAATTCAGGGAGAACAAAATTTTAACGTGGATTATTACCTACATTGAGTCCTACTAGAATTCACTAGTCACTCAATACCTTTCTATCTTCATGAACCAAGGGCAACATTTCTATGTCTGTGGTTTCAAATAAGATATGGTCTAATAATCTAATAGTTATTATTTTATTTTCTTTTTTGCTGAATTCCTTTGAATTTTAAGTTATTCAACATTTAGGCTTTAAACTGGATGCTAGTGTGGCTACTTAACCATATTCAAAAATTTATGGCAAAAACTTTTTTGTTTTTAATTTTTTTGAGAGAAAGTCCCCCACTCACTGGTTCACTTCCATTTTTTTTTTTTAAATTTATTTAATAGGTAGAGTTATAGAGAGTGAGAGAGAGACAGAAAGGTCTTCCTTCCGTTGGTTCACTCCCCAAATGGCCACTATGGCCGGCGCTGCGCCGATCCAAAGCCAGGAGCCAGGTGCTTCTTCCTGGTCTCCCATGTGAGTGCAGGGGCCCAAACACTTGGGCCATCCTCCACTGCCCTCCCGGGCCACAGCAGAGAGCTGGATTGGAAGAGGAGCAACCAGGAGTAGAACCCAGCACCCATATGGGATGCTGGCGCCGCAGGCGGAGGATTAACCAAGTGAGCCTCGGCACTGGCCCCGGCAAAGGCTTCTTATAATTTAGGACAAAAGTGGAAAAACATTGTTATTTGTGCTATTTTAATAATCAAAATCCAGGTGCAGCATTTGGTACAGTGGTAGAATGCCATATGAAATCCTTGCATCCTGTATTAGACTGCCTGGGCTTGAGTCCTGCCTTCATTTTCAATTCAAGCTTCCTGTTAATGCATCTCCTGGGAGGCAGCAGGTGATGGCCCAGGTACTTAGGTCTCTACTACTCACATAGGAGACCCAGGTAGAGTTCTAGGTTCCTCGCTTCAGCTTTGCCCAGCTCGGGCTGTTGCCAGCATTTGGGGAGTGAACCAGCAACAGATCTCTCTCTCTCTCTCTCTCCCGCTCCCTCCCTCTCCCTCCCTCTCTCTGTGTCTTTTTCTTAGTGCAAGTTTCTTCCTTTCAAATACACTGAAAAATGAATAAACGAATTAAAAAAATACAATTACACCATAGTATACTTAGTAAATCTTAACACGTACTTCAAAAAAGCCACATTGTGCTTCTCCAGGTAGAGGACAAGCATAAAACTGCCTTCCCTTGTTTTCACCGTCCTTCCTCACAACTCGGAGAATGCAGAGGCGGTTGTGTTTACTGCATCGAGGACTGCCAGCATTTAAGGTACAAGGACCATCTGTCATATTAATCTGAAGTTCACTGTAATGACAGGTTACAAAATAACTGCAGCATAATAGTGCTAACAGGATCATTCACACCACCTCACCCCCACACATTAGAATTCTGCTTGTATAAAATTATATCAAAAAGCGGAATAGGGTCAACTTAAAGTAATTACACAAACAACTACTTTTTTAATGCTTTGTTTTCTTAGGTAATTCTAATTTACTTCCAAAGCTATCTATGTATTCAAGCACAGAACTTATACATTTCTAAAGAACAAAAACAGCTGAATTGTGCATCCACTTTCTTTCATTTTCATTTCTGATATTTGGTTCTTCTCTTACCCAATATTCTTTTGGCCAGTTTCATTTACTCGAAAATATTCTCAAGTTCAGCAGCCCCATTCCTCGCACTCCCCTCCCCCTAAGTAATTACCACAGTCTCCTCTTATTTTCTCCTCAGAAGCAAATGCTCATCAATGGCTCTGGCAAAGCCACTGAGATCTCTATTTCTAGTGTCCACTTTACAGACAATTTTCTTTGGTTTTCTTTGATCAAGGCTACCAAATAGCTGCAATCATATTCCAGCAAGAATCAGACTGCCTGGAAGAGCAGAAGTGAGTATTGTGTAAAGCTAGTAGGGAAGTTGCATTCACCCTGTAATTAGAATTGAGAGTATTTAGAAGTTATCCCTGAATAGAGTGTACAAACCTCAGAAGCCAGCCTTGTACTATACCTGTGTAAGCAGAATTTTTTTCTTGTAAAGGAGTTTTATTATTATTTTAATTTTCTGTATTTTGCATATCTCAATAATGCCTTTCTAAGAGCTAGAATTTTAATAAGCCATTTGAAGAGAAAAAGTGTTCACATTAATTAAAACCAGAAGTCCCCCCTTAATAAATATTACTTATTAAAAAAGCAAATTAAAAAAACAGTTCATTCTTTCTCATTTTGGGGAAAATGTCTAAAGAACAAAGTATTCTTAACTTAAAAAAATACTTAAAGCCAGAGATATTTTTCCGTTCTCCTTGCTTCCTATACTGCATTTCTCACATACTTGTTTCTATAATGATGCCTCGAAGCATCCTATCTAATTGAAAAGTGCGGAGAATGTGATTTTTTATTTGTGACTAAATTGGCTTAAACTCCTTTATAAAACAGATGCTTAAATATACTGCTCTGAAATCATTTGTATGGCCCCAAATATTCTGAGTGCAGGTTTTGAAGCTTTTCATACAGCAGCCATTTGTAAAATCAGAGCAGCTGTAGGCATTGCTAATGAAAGCATTATAATTATACTTTTCACCAGCAACTTTTTTCTTGGTACCTTTTTCAGGGTAGGGGTGGTGGCTTGTATTTTAGAACTGTGGGTATTATCAAATCAGAAAGAGGAAGGCTGAGAAGCAAAGCACTTTTTTTTCCACAACCTTCCATTTCACCAGACTGCAGCAAAGGAGGCAGTGTTAAAACTTCAAATTCTAGGTAAGCTAAATATCTAGGTAAAGTCAAGAGATTTCAAAATGGAAGTGGCTTATAGTGTTATTTTAAATATTAAAGTAGGAGAAATAATTTAATAATAATAGAAACAATTAAATGTGTTACTACTTGAAACTATGCACACATAAAAATACAGTTTCATATATTATCTTAAGGGTAATTGTTTTAGATAACAACCAGTTCAATGTTGTCTAACCCATCTCCAGGGTTCCACATACCCAAGAGAGGTTAAAACTGTTCACTATTAATGCTTTTCTGGGAAGAGGGACAAAGGTGGATTAAGGAGAAAAGGAAAGTCCCCAATGTCTTCTTTTAGTTCAATTGTGTCTTCCATTCAGTTTCTTCTTTGGTATAAAGAAATCAATATTCAAAAAATCTCTTATCTTTGGTACTCAGAGTGTCGTCCACTTTCTAGGAGCATTAACATCACCTGAGAGCTCATTAAAATTACAGAATTATCCGCCCTTGCTCCAGATTGCTACAGAATTAGAGTCTGAATGTTAACAAGAGTCCCAAGTGATTTTTATGCACATTAAGTTGGGAAGCACCGAGTGAGTTAAAGAAACTAAGATACTGAGGCCTCCTGTGATCACATCAGCTCTAAATATGCATAGCCTAATCTAAATTTTATAATAGAAAACATTATCCAGAATAATTAAAACATTATCCTGATCAGTTGAGGATATTTTGGCTTCTGTTTGTTTCAATCATTATTTGAAAACTTTCTAAAATATTGGACAGCATTTCGTGAGGCAAATTTAGCTTACAGAGTATCTTTACTTATGTTGATGGTTAGGACCACCATTGTGTATATATAATACTGGGTTATAAATGAACTATTATAGATCAGGGCTTGGTAAATCCCTATAATCAACGGGGTTGGTAAACCTTTCAGATAACACACATTTTAGGCTTATGTGTCTAATGGTTTCAGCCACAACTACTTCATTCTGTTGTTTGCAGCATGAAAAACAGCCATCAAAAATACCTAAGTGGGGAAATTTTTATTTGTACAAACCGGTGTCAGGCCGGACTTGGCTGTAGCCTGCTGAAAGACAAGTCATTAGAGACAAAAACAATGCTTAAGAGATAAGAGGTTCTCAACAAATACTTATTAATAAAGAAATGAAATTGCACGGCAATCAGATAAATACTATCATGAAGATACAAAGACATTCCCAAGCACAGGTTTGTAATTTTAAAGTGAATATTTTTTCAATAATCAATTCATAACAGTTTAACTTATTTTGCAGATAGGGTGATGCCATATAATAAAAATGTTGCCTGAAATCTTTTAATTAATAAGCCTCCATGAATGTTTATGTTGTCATCTAGGAATATCTCAAGGATTAAAACGAACTGCAGTGGCTAAGCTGGTGCCTGTGACGTTGGCATCCCATATCAGTGTGCCGGTTTGAGTCCCAGCTGCTCTGCTTCCAATCTGGCTCCCTGCTCACGTGCCTGGGAAAGTGGCAGAAGACGGCCCATCTACTTGGGCCTCTGCCACCTATGTAGGGGACCTGAATGGAGTCCCAGGCTCCTGGCTTCTGTCTAGCCCAGTCCCACAGCAGTCATTTGGGGAGTGAACCAGTTGGTGGAAGATCTCTATCTTTCCCTTTCTCCCTGTCATATTGCCTGTCAAATAAATAAATCTTTAAAAAATGAAATAAGCAGGAAGTTAATGACCCATCCTGGATGACCCAGATAGTTCTGAAATCATTAGGGACTGAAAACTCCAAAAGGTGGCCCTGAAACAAGCAGAAGGTGTAAGTACTTGCACCGGTGACTAGAGGCAGACGCTTAGCATACCTCATGGCAGCAGACATGAGACAATGTTGAAGAGTTTTTGTGTCACTTCAGTCTTCTATATGAGGCTTTGCATCAACTCAAGAAAAATTTCAACCCAAAGTGCATGCTTTCTCTGAAAATATATCACTGTGTTTGTGTTTACAATAACTGGATTAAAGACTGAAACTTGTTTTCAATAGTCCTTCTGGACTACTTGAAAGTTGGTTCATTCATCCAATTTAGTATTCAGTAGCTGTATGACATTCAAGAATATCTAAATATTGGTCTGGAAATATGTCATATCATAGCATGCATCTTGTGGTGATGAGATCAGTAATTAAGAGAACAACAGTCTAATTAATTACCCTATAGTTATTAAACAACAAATAAACTGGCTATAAATTCTGAGTGGGCTACCTGCTTTAGTAGTATTATATTGTAGGCTTCTACTAAGCATCTTGTCCACAAGATGAACACAGTAGCTGCTAGACAAGGAGAAAAATGAAATAAATGACAGTAATTTACAATTTATTCCTTGTAAAGTAGCTGGGTGCAGAAGGGCTGCTGGGTGAATTTATTTCATCACTTGACATTTATTCTGCTAGTTGATCTTGATTGATTGTGGAGTCCCAGTCCTGGTGTTCTTATATTCAACACATACACACGCTGCAGCCTCTCCATGTTATGCTGTGCACTGTGATTAATCATATGATCCTATTACTAATGACTTACGAAGAAATCACTTAAATTTAAGGTTACATTAATGTTTTTTTAAAATCCCTAATTCATTGGTTAAATTGTATGAGATTTTCTATAAAGCACTCAGGAAATAAAAATATGCCAAGATATTTCATCTGGGTACAACAAATGCCACAATAGTTTAAGACAATCACTTCTTCCCACTTGAGCCGCAGAACAAAAAAGCTATTCAAAAGTGATTTTATCTGATGGGTAAGACAGCCTCTCAACTCAAAGCACCCTTTACTAACTCCTTTATGAACTGTCATCATGAGGCACTAATTAGGATTTAAGTGAAAAGGTGGTATATTTCTCCAGTCACTTACAAATTAAACATCCACAGTTTAATTCAAATTGTTTCAGGGACAGAAGTTAAACTAGTTGTCATAAATTATTCTGAACAAAATATTCTGAAAAATCAGCCAAGAATAAATCATCAGGAAATTATGAAAAATGCATGTATTGAGCAAAAACTGTATCAGAATTGTTATGAAATCAGTTGTAACGATTCACAGAAGGTGGTCTAGGAGTGTACACTAAGTGGTCCTTTATCCCATTGCCCATAACAATTCTCCATTCAGTGGAGGCCACCTACTGAGAGGAAAAGCTGGCCATGAGAATTCTACCTGAGACTATTTTATATTCCACCCAAAGTGACCCTTCCCTGTTTCTCATTATCAAGTAAAAATATATATATTCTTCACTTCATTTACAAATGCTAGGTATGTGACATCTGCTTTTCAATTAATTTTATTTGAGACGGAAAGGAGGAGAGAGGGAGAGAGAGATCCCACACACAGATTGATCCCCAAATGCTCTCGATAGTCTGGTCTGGAACAGGCCAAAGGCCAACACTGGGAGCTGGTAACTCTACCTGGGTTTCCCACATGGGTGGCAGGGACCGAACCACTTGAGCTATCACCTGTTGCATCCCAAGGTTTACACCAGCAGGTAGCTGGAACTGGCATTGGAGCTGGGAGTAGAACCCAAGTGCTGCAGTGTAGGATGTGGGCTGGGATGTGGGCATCTCATGCAGCATCTTAACTCTATGCCAAACATTTGCTGCATGCCTGCTTTTTAAAGGAAAAAACAACAACAACAAAAAGCAGCTTAGGAAAAAAAAATGTGTGGAGAAATGTCTTTCTTTGGTGGAAGCATGAAATGAGGTTGTGACAGGAAGTACAGGGAAGGATGAAACTAAGCTGAGGGAGGCAGCTCAACAGAATATTTCAGGAGTTTCCAATACTTCCTAAGGAAAAGGATAAATTTCTACATGTCTGGTGACAGCAATTGGGACCCTTCTTCTAGACATATGGTTAATAGCCCCACAAAACATATCTGATTTGGTAGTATTTATTAGATGTAATTATAACTTTTTTTTTTTTTTTTTACATTTCAGATGCAAAAGTAGTATGGATGCTTGTGGAGTTTTTAGTTGAAATAAAGAACACCATCCCACAATGTAGTATGAGATGGAACCATGTTCTTTAACAGAAATGTCACAAAAGGTATTTCACAGTACTCTCTTTAAAATAGAGGATACCTAATAAATATTTATGAGAAAATTTCTCTTTTAAAGGAAATATCTTTCATTTGAAGAAAATATAAAAATTTCTAACAGTGGTTATTGATAACTGATATGATTATGGGTAATTTAAATATTTTCCTTTATACTTTCTAGTATCTTTCAAATACTCTACACTTATACATATTATTATGGAAAGAAAAAAGGAAACATTTTATAGATGGAGAAAAATCTGTTTTTCATTTCCTTCCCCTCTCTAATATTGTAAGTTATGGAAAGGGAATGGAAGCAAATCACTATACCAGTTTTTCAGCAATTGATTTATGTTACCGAAATCAATTCAACTTCTTTAGCAATGGATGGTTTTCTACCCTCTTAAAACTTAATGCAAATACCTAAAGACCAAGGTTAGAAGCATCATACCTGTTAGAAAATCCAGGCTTGCAACTTTGGAGGTCTAATGATGAGTAGTGGGTTGTTTTCAATTTTTTATGTGCAGGACTGAATAATTTAGATTGAGAGAAGACTGTAGGTGCTATCTTTACTTTGTTAGAGGGTTGAGCTACATAGTTTGTTCTCTCCTTAGAGGGGTACTGTGCCTCACTAAGAGAAATGTTAGTAGAAGGCAAGTTTTGAAATTCCCCATCTAGTATCTGGTTTGGGCTTTTTGTTCTTTCCAAAGTACTGGATTTATTGCTAAGATCAGTCAAGACAAGGGTTGTAGTTCCAAATGCAGTTTTCCTGTTGATCTTCAGTTCTGTATGTGGCTTTCCAAAGCTATTACAAGGGTACTTCACTAAACTGTTAAAGGCAACAGAGTTTTCTTCATTCTTGAACAGTGAATCTGAAAGGAAAAATAAGTTATTCTACAATATTTCTATAAATATATTGACTATTTGAGATACCTTTTATTGGATTAAAAGTTAATTCAATTTATTGCAGTAAAACTAATACATAGAATTAATAATACAACATTAGCTTTGGCAAGTCGTCATTAATCATGCTCTGGTTAGGAAATGAAGTCTTATTTAAAATGCAAAATATTAGCAACTTATAGGGCCTTATGATGGCTTTAACAAAGATTTATATTTGCTTTTTCTTATGTTTAAGCCTTTAAGTTTGTCCTATCAGTTTTGTTAATAGCAGGTCTTTCCTACAGTGTAAGACTTATTTAAAATAAGATAATTTACAAAGATAATATTTATTAAATTCATGGTTTCAGTAAAGTATCCTGGGATTCTGGAATCTATATTATAATCTATTATAAACTGTAGATAAGATTGATGTCTTTCATATTCAGAAAAAAATCGCAAGAAAATAGTTCATTAAGACATGTAAAGGCATTTCAGAATGCTGCAATAAATGTGGAAACTGAAGACTGGTTTTCCAAGGGCTCTTTCTCTGAATGATCTTGAAGAAGGAGAGCTAGAAATAGGAGTTGCAGTCCTTTCTGCTATTAGCAAAGCTGTGTAAGGGGTGATGCCCGCCTTTCTGGCCCAGGGAACAAAACACAAATTGACAGTTAACACAATGTAGGGGTCTATAAGTCAAGAATGAACTTTCTCATCTCTAATTGACGAAAGAAATAACACTTTGAGAACACAATAGACACAGCATCAATGAGATGGTTCTTAATCACAGGTTTGCTCTGAGGTTTTACATTCTCTGAACACATGAAATTGTAAGCTATAAAGAGTTATTTTGAAGGATTTCAATGAAATCAGTACAATTGTCTGAGTAAAGATTTTAATAACAAGGGGTAGGAAGGATAAAGAAGAGAAAAAAATCAGCAGTTTTCTATTCCACCTGCAAAGATATTCTTACAGAAATCCTCCCTTTCAATTTATGAAACACTTGGACTGAATAACAAACTCAAAAGTTGCTGAAATCTGCATAAAACAAAGCTTTATTGAATAATTCATTAGAAACAGTAGAGAACAGATGTGATCATCTCAGTTTTTTGAGATACAAAGGCACACACTGTTTTAGCACAAGCATGTTTTGCCTCCCTGTTGAAAAAATATCCAACAAAACATTAGCATGGTTTACAGGCAAAAGCAGGCAATTCCTATAAACCTTTAAGAGAGACAACATTTTACTGAGTTACAGAATAGAGAATGGAGCAAGATATATTCCTGACTTTATATAATTAAATTTATTTGCAATGTAACAAACTGTAAATCAAAATTCAAACTTACCAACAGGCCTTGAGGTCAAGCAAGCATCACATGCTTTAGAAGAGGGCTTATTTATCAGTGTGCAGGCGACACAGACCCATTGCTCTTCAGATTTCTGAGCCACAGAGTCCATAAGATGATCCTCTCTGCTAGATTTCCAACCAACGACAGTATTTCTAGTTGGCAGCTTGCTAAAAAATAATTTTAAAAATTAATCAGGGCCAGCACTGTGGCGTACTGGGTAAACCCTGTAGTGCTGGCATCCCATCTGGGCTCTGGATCGAGTCTCAGCTGGTCCACTTCCCATCCAGCTCTCTGCTATGGCCTGAGAAAGCAGTGTAAGATGGTCCAAGTCCTTGGGCCCCTGTACCTGTGGGGGAGACCCGGAGGAAACTCCTAGCACCTGGCTTTGGATCAGCCCAGCTCTGCTGTGTGGCCATTTGGGGAGTGAACAAGCGGATGGAAGACCTCTCTCTCTCTTTCTCTCCGTAACTCTTTCAAATAAATAAATCCTAAAAAATTAATCATTGTTTTATTGCCTTGTTCTTACACATTAAGTATTTATTTATTTGAAAGAGAGAGAGAGAGAAAGAGAGTGAGAGTGAGAGAGAGAGAGAGAGAGAGAGAGATCTCCCATTTGCAGGTTTATTTTTCAGATGCCCCAAATAGCTGGGGCGACCCAGGTTGAAACCAGCAGCCAAGAACTCAATCTGGGTTTCCCATGTGGGTGGCAAGAGACCCAGCTACCTGAGCCATCATATGCCTCTCATTGTGTGCATTTTCAGGGAGCTAGAATCAAAAGTGGAGGTGAGACTTGATTCTAGATATTCTGACATGAGATGCAGACATCCTAAGTGGTGTCTCAACCAATATGCCATTGCTCATACTTTGAGTATTTTAGAAAATACTACAGAACCATTAGTACTCCACTGATATCTGTATATCATTATTGCTTAGAGGTTACAACTGTGCCTTAGAGTGAAACATTTTAACTTGGGCCCTGCTGATTGCAGTTAAAGTCATAAATAACATAAATTTTTATTTGTAGTCAGCACTGTGTGTATGTGTATTCAAACAAGCCAAAAATATCTGACATAACCACTAGGAAGTATTTGCTAAATAACTTTTAAGTAAGTGGTCCTCTTCAAAGTGAAACTGAAATATGTTTACTCAATGAAATCAGGAAAAAAAAAAAACTGTGTTTAGAGCATTGAAAGTAGACGGAGAAAAGGTTTACATGATTTCATGTACCTTAAAAAGAAAACTCTAGAAGGTCTAAAATTTCCCTGAAGTATTTGCTATAAATACAGATATCACAGCAACTAAATTGGTCTATAATAATGAAAAAAGGTATCTATCATGTGTTATTTCTTTTCATATAAGACTATTTTATGTCTAATATCTAATCATCATTAGATAAATAATTATTAGATTAATAAGCAAACAATACAACCAACCCTGATTTTTGGCTACAAATGTAAATCATGGTTCTTTTTCTTAACTGATCATTGAATTTTACACAAAACACCTCTGCATTCTGACACAGTCCTTCTGCCTAATGCATGGCTACAGGTCTGCAGAGCATATCTTGTGGTCAAGCAACCATGGCAGTGTCCTGGATTCTTTACTTGATTCCAAACATTAATACTGAAAAACATTTGTCCAGTAAAAGCTAAGTGTCTTATACTTCAGAAAGTCATTTCCTTGACTTTTTTAATTTATTTTTTTGAAAGGTAGTGAGAGAGCGAGAGGGAGGAAGAGAGAAAGATATATCTTCCATTTGCTGGTTCACTCCCCAAATGGCTGCAATGACCAGGGCTGGGCCAGGCAGAAGCCAGGAGCTAGGAGCTTCTTCCTGATCTCTTACATGGGTTCAGGGGCCCAACTACTTGGGCCATCTTCTACTGCTTTCCCAGGAGCATTAGCAGGGAGCTGGATCAGAAGCAGAGCTGCCAGGACTTGAACCAGTGCCCATATGAGATGCCAGCAATGCAAGAGGAGATTTAGCCTTCAATGCCACAGTGCTGGACCCTTCTTTGACTTTCAAAGGTAGCCTTGTCTTCTGCAACATTTTGCTCCTTCCATACAGTTATTTACAGTTATTAAAATTCAGTCTTGTCTAGTAAAATAATAAATAGCCATATTCACTGAAAGGAATTCTGAAAATAAGATACATCTTAATATAGTTCTTTTATCTTTATGTACCTTGACTTTTAATGCCATTCAGTATTTCTTGTTCCTGTGGAACACTAGACTATGAATTTGCTAATCTGACTTAATCCCTGCCATCTACTAACTTACTCTGAAAGGCAACATGATGTAATATTTTCATAATTACACACAAGATAAATGACCTTCAGATTTTCAGTGTGCTGCAACTTTTCACTATTTTCATCTTCTTCTGTCCTAAAGATTGCAATAATCATAAGATGTTTATTGTTACATATGGATGCTTTGGAAGTTTTCTTTCTGCTCTATTTCTTAATTACCCAGTAATAAAATTCTTTCTAATCTCCACTTAGATGCATAACAGGAATCTCAAATGTAACATGTATCAGGATGAATAATAACCTCTCAAAGACATCAGGTCACAATACCAGGGATCTATAAACATTACTTTATAATGAAAGAGAGTCTTTGCAGACAAATTTAAGTACCTTGACCTCGGGAGATTATCCAGGAGTTCCTTGAATCCAATTATAAGCATCTTTCTGTGAGAGACAGGGAGAGTTGTGATACTCACAGAAGAGAAGGCAGTGTGACTACAGAGGCAGATATTGGAGTGATGTGACCACAAACAAGGAATGAGGGCAGCCACAGAAGCTGGAGGAGGCGGGCGATGGATACTTTGCAAGAACCTTCAGAGGGAGCACAGCCCTGCCCATGCTTTAGTTTTGGCTCACTGAAACTCATGCTGAACTTCTGGCATCCAGAACTTGAGTGAATAAATTTCTGTTGCTTTAAGCTGTTAAGTTTGTGGTCATTTCTCACAGCAGCTACAGGAAATTATTGCAAATAAAATTCATGATCCTCCAATCTGTAAGGCTACTAGTTTGTCTCAGTAAATGGTATCAGCATGCACTCCACGGATCAGGCCAAAACCTGGAAGTCATCTTTAACACTTTTCCCCCTTCACTTTTAACATTTACTCCACTAGAAAATCCTAGAGAGATTCTTGCAGGGGCAAATTTATCATGAAGCTAATGACACTTAACACTTGATGTGTTCCCTATGGGGAGAAAGAATAATGGAAGCAATAACTCTAGCCACGTGCTGGAGGCTGAGAGTACTGCCATTGTAGCAGTCCTAAGGTTCTAGGCAAGGCCTATGTGCAGCCAGCACCACCTTAAATCTGCTCAATACCCATAGGAGCAGGTAGATTCTGTCTTTAACCTCAAGTAGGAGGAAGGGAACAAGAGATGCTTCTCCATTTCTTCCTCATGGGTCATTAGGACCCTGGCTGCAAGGTCACAAAAACTAAGCACCATCCCACCCCTAATCACAAAAAGCCTGGTAGAGGTACAGAAAGTAAAGCAAATGAAGATCAAGAGACTAGGGTTCTCAGAGATCTTCAGACCAGTAGCATCAGCATCATGTGGGAACTTGTGAGATATGCAGATTTTCAGGGCCCTTCCCAGAACTACTGAGTCAGAAACTGGGGGTGGGCTCAGCAATCTGTATATTAACAAGCCCTTCAGGAGATGCTGGTGCACACAGGCCTGAAAAGTTTGAAAACCACAGCTCTAAGGGCTTCTTTACAGTCAAGAAGAAATGTTTAAGCATAATATAACAGGGGAGTTAGAGATGTATCATTATGGACAGCCAATTGTGAAGCTAAATGACAATTTTCTAATCAGTAATAAAAACAGAATATTGTTGGTGGCTATTAACAAGGTAATCAAGGAGCATGAAGCCAAAACATGGAAAAATTATGCAGGTAACTACACAGCTGTTCTAGGCATGAACTTTTTTTCCGATATTGTGGTATGTTAAAATTATAATTTGTTGTAACTTCTCATTCTAATTAATCACATTAGGACTGAACTTTTTCTTGATAATGTAAATTCTTTTTCATAAACAAGACTGCCTCATCACCTGCACTATTTTTCAGGTCATAACTGTATCCTGACTTGTTGGAAAGTACCTAAATTCAATGCTTTCTTTTTTTAACCATTCCCACATTGTTTCGCATCACCATTATCTACCTTCTGCATTATTGCTGAGAATTGCTTTTCCACACAGCAGCCCAAAATATCCTCAAAAACACTGGTCAGTCCGGGTTACTCTTCTATTCAAAAACCTTCCAGAAGTTCTCAGCTCTCTAAAGTCAGTTCTCCCCATGTCAGCCAGAGTGGTATTTTAAAATGTAAACCAGTTATTGCATGCCTGCTCAAAACCTCCAACCAGTGCTCATTTCGGCAGCACATATACAAAACTTCCAACCAGAGGCTTCCCATTACACTTAGGATAAAATGGAAACTTCTCACAGTCAAGCAGGCTTTGCATGTTCTCTGGTCCCTGCCATAATGGATCTCTCTTTTTCTCATCCTTCTTCCTTGGTCAACAACACTTGCCTTCTTTCTCTTCCCTGAACAAGTCAGAGACTTCATAATTTCTGGGATATCTTTGAAAACTTCTCTTCCACCTCCAGACCTTAACAAGTCACCAGATCTTTTCAACAGTCTCCTCCACAGGGGCTTTATCTGCCCACTCTATCTAAAATGAACGTTCCCTGTCACTATCTATCCCCTGCTGTGGTTGAAGCAACTGCTTTTCTGTGTCCAAATAAAGCAGATTATTCTTTTTAAAAAGTACCAACATAAGTGTGAATAAGACCAAAAAAAGCTTATACAAAATAAAGTAGCATTTAAATAAAATTTGGATAAATAGAACTTCCAAGTGGCTGCCCAATATCTGTTCCAAATTAATTAATTGTCATTTCATTCAGTCTACTCTGCATCCTTATTCTTGGAGCACCAACATTTCTGGAAACCCTCCAGAATCTATGTCTTCTACTGAAACCAGGATGATTTTATTATAATGAGGTTTGTCATAAGAAGCTTAAACAGAAGCTGTGATCTGTCTTTATTCTTTCTACTTATTCTCTGTAGAGAGTGCAGGCAAGGTCACTTTCATGGGTCCAGTCCCAGAGCCTTTAGTCCCTATAGTTTCCCCACTGGTTCTATTAATGATCCCAATATGCATTTTGATCACATGACCCATACCTCCCCATTTCAGATTTTGATAAGTTGAACTGGTTTTCTTTTGTTGCAGTCCAAAAAAATTCCTTTTAAACTACGTTTTAAGCATGGTAACTATGCAATCAAACTCTCTTCCCAAACAAGCTTATCATGTTAATACTAGTCCATCACAGGTTTTCCTTTGCCCTTTAATTGCTCCATCCTCTAAAGAATCTGTGCCAGGTTGGACCTGCCTTAAGAATTGCTTTGCAAACAGCAAATTTTCATTAACTTGTGACCAATAGTCAGCACATTTCCAAACTAGATGCTTTTTAAGAGAACGAGTCTTTTTAAATGAACAAAATAAATGCCCTTGGCGCAGTTCTCCAAACGGACTAGCAGTTTCCCCTGCACACTTCTGTTTTCTCTTCCAGAAAATCCTTCTCCCACCTCTTGACCTTGATGAACTCCCATTTTCTTTCACACTAAGCTCCACTGTCACTTCTCTGAGAAAGATTTCCTTATCTTTCCTTGGTAGGGTTGAGTCTTCCCTCAACTATTTTCCACTGCTGTTAGTATAATCATACCAACATTTCAGAACCTCCATCAAATGTTTTAATTATCTATTTATTCATTTATCCCCTACATTGGACCTAGAGCACTTTGGGGGATAGAATATTCTATTCTATCTTTGAATTCCCAATACTCAGCACACAGAAAACACTAATAAAGTAAATAAATCAAATATAAATACATAAATTATGTTAGCTAGAGTATAATATGAAATATAAAAATATTTAAAATATGGATAACCAATGAAAACTGGAAAATTTTGGGAAGTCTTCATGAAGGAATTGAATGAGTTTTGAGGAACTGAAGAACCATAAAGATTTAGACCATTGCTCCTGGGTTTTTCAACATAATTTGAATTAACTTTAAATTAAGAGGGGAAAAATTTAATCGACATAAAAAATGGTCAAACACTCATCCAGAAAATGAGTGGGAAATATTTAGTCATAAAAAAATTAAGATAAGGGCAAATAGTCCTGCTTTTCAAGCTTTTAAAATTATATATACATTTATTTTGCAGTGTGTAGTTGGTTTTTCAAAAGTTTTAAGTTAAATGCCAATATATAAAACACAATTAGGTTAGAAAGGAGGAGGGATTACAAAGCTCACAACATTTTCAGTGTAGTTTGGCTTTCCCTAGCTCATAGATAACCCTAAGTCTCTTTTGGGGAACATTTAAACCTTTAAAACCTAGTTTAAAAAAACCTTTGGATTTGGCAATTATCCTATTATATGATAAACAACATTTATTTAATGATTTGTAAGAATAAAAAAATTGTATCTCAAAAGCTACCAATCCACAGAAAACAGCATCTGAATCATCTATTCAGTAAACATATACTGACGATCTTCTATCTGCCAGGTAGTATGTTAAACACATTTGGTCAAATAAATGTACACTGATGTATGAATACTATGAAAAATAGTTCTTGTTCATGAAAAGGAAGAAAACCATAAACGTGTACCATAAATACAATTAATTATGTAAACATATTTCAGATCTCCATAACAGTAAAATGAGGCAAAGAAGCTGAGGGGAAAGGGCTACAGAGCGATTTAGAGAAAGTAGCTGAGAACAGGACAAGGAGTAATGCAAACAATGAAACAAAGGGACAAGAAGAAGGAAAAGCAGCTCCAGATGTATGTCTGAACACATACACTGGGGTCCACATGGCACAGCACCTCCATCCCAGTGCTTTCAGCTCTACACAGATACTAAAGCCGCCTCCCTCTTCCTGGACTTCCCCACAGCCCAGTCATGCCCTGCTTCTCTTCCCATTTCTCAGTCCTATCACTTTGTTTCCTTTGCTTACTTGTCCTCCTACTCTGTAGTGATGGGTATCCCCTGAAGCTTAAACCTTGGTTCATTTCTTTATTCTTTTTCAGTGAACTGAGAAAGTGATTCAACTCTCAGTACTGTGCTGATGACCCTCCCGCTATTATCTCTCACCCTGTTCTGTGCCCAAGACATCTCTTCTGAATATTCTACTGTTAGTTCATGTAACCAGTACTGATATATCTTTACCATTCTATACCAACTTTCCCAAGCCCATAAAGTGAACATTTCTAATGTTTGGCTTTGTGCTTCTTGCATTAACCTTCATATAAAAAACTGATTTAAGGTACTATTTTCAGTGTTGACCTCAGATCTGGTAACCGTTGCTTGCTGGTAACTCAGCATGAGGCTCTTCATAAATGTCTTCAGTCTTTTCACTTTCCTTCCTAACTATGCTAAAAATCAAAGTCCTTAGTATACTTATTTAGAAAAGACATTAACCACTCCCAGAACTAACTAATGATCACTACTATTTGACTCTATCCTACCTCTAAAATTTTTTTCTGGAGCAGGTGATTGGCACAGTGGGTTAAAACTGCTGTTTGGGACACCTGCATCTCTTATCTGAGTCTGGTTTGAGTCTCAGCTACTCTGCTTCTGATCCAGGTCCCTGCTAACATTCCTGGGAAGCAGCAGGTGGTAGCTCAAGGGCTTGAAATCCTGCCACCCACCACAGGCCCAGTGGAGTCCGTGGTTCCTGCCTTTGGTCTAACCCAACCCTAGCTGTTGCAACCATTTGGGGATTGAAACAGCAATATGGAAGATCTCTCTCTCTCTCTCTCTTTGACTCTGTCACTCTGCCTTTCAAATAAATCAATCTTTAAATAAATAATAATAATAAAAAGAACTAGCTTTCACTATTCAACCACTTAGAGGCTTTGTGAGGTTTGCCCAGTATTCTTATCATTTCTCCAATATGACTTGCTTATTAATGGCTCAAGGTGTGTGGTCATTCTCCTATTGAATTAATATGCTTGCATTTTTACTTAACCAAAAATCTAATTTTTAAAGCAAATTTCAAATTACACCTTCTTTATAGGGCATTCCAAAACTCCCTGTATAGTATACTAGAATTTTTGTAGTATTTAATATAGTCCATATTTGTTCTGGTAATTTTAGTTTATAGTCTCATATAGGAAGCTACTTTGAAAAGTTCTTAAAAAATGGAATTCAAAGTATGAATTTATTTTGGTGCTAAAGCAATTCTGAAATTCATGCATTTTTTTCATAAAATGTACTTTTTCATGTATTTTTTTGGCATCAACATAAACTCATACATTTAATTCCATCTTTTTACAAACTCTATTTAGTTAGATAATGGAGGCAAACAGTATCACTTTAAATTAGATCTCTTACCATATGTCAATAAGTTGAGGATTTTCTTTTTGACAATGAGGACAGAAATATGTCATTCTATTATTCTCCCCTAAGCGACACACAGTTATTTTGCAGTGACACTGACCACAATTATGACGCTTGTAAACCTTATAGTGTTTTGAGATGGCCAATCCTGTCTTGAGACACTGAAAAAAAAGACAAATTAACAATGTTATCTGTAAAGCAATGTTGTAAGAAGACAAAGATATATTCTTAAAAGTTATCTCTGAAAATAATCTGTTAAGAATTTATATGTTTATACATATGTCTGTATAATTTTGTCTTTCATCAGACATAAAGGTATGACAATATTCAGTAATGTGTGTTGCATTAGATTTGTATGAAATAATTAAGTCATTATTTTATCTTATTAGTATTCAAAATTGTTCTTTGCATAGCTTTGTCCCCTTATCTAAATGAGATATAAAAGTTCATATTTTAAATGTCTTTTATGCTTTTAAAATTCTTTTTTTAATTAAATATAATTATGTGGCTATAACAAAAAGACTGCATTAGCTTTAAAGCTAAGCTGCTCATTCAGTTACAATAGGCAGAAAACTTGCTTCTAGGATACAAAATTTAACAAGATCTTCTTTGTTGATCTGAAAAAGGACTTTTCTTTTTTTAACCTTAGACATTCATTAGAAATAAAAATAAAAATTCAAATGTCATCCTAGCAGAGAAATGTTCCATTTTAATATAAGTTCTATTTCAAAAGATATTTTGATATTGTCTGTCATTGCCTTATTTATTCCCCTCACATACATCAAAGTTCTTACAGAGGAAATATTTTTGGGTTGACAGCAGTGTGAGCATTTTAAAGCAACAGAGATACAGTTTACTTTGTATGAGCTGAAAATTACACAAACAATTAACATTAATTTAAGGAAATATTGACATACTCAATTTTATCTAAGTAAAAATTTGGCAGTTTTCCATAGTAATCTTCTCTGGAAGAATAAGTGAGTATATATAATTTAAAAGTAGCCATAGTTACTCAAGGCAGACAGACATACAAAGCACAAAGTTTATTAATACTTCAGGCCAATTAATGAATAATGCTACAGTACCTGCTTTTTTGAACACATAAAAAAAAAAACCCAAGAATATAGAATATAGAAAATGAATCATGGAAGCAAAACAGATATTTGATAATTTGCTTAAAAAATAAGTGTGGTTATTGAACTTTATATATGCAATATATACACTTTTAAAATTTACATGCTAGCAAGAACTTATTGCAGTGTTAAAATAGCTTTTGTGGTAGATAAAGAACTATTACTATCCCATTTTGTAGATGAAGAAATTCAAATGACATTATCTAAATCATCCATACCACATAGACAGTATAATGGCAAGGCCTGATAGGGTTAAGGTCTATTTGTTCCCAAGTAATAGGTCTACCTCTCTAAACTTGCTACATTTTATGTATCCAAAACCAGAACAAGAGTCTAAGTAAAACACTAATAAAGTTCTTCCCAAATTGTATAAAGATAAACAAATACAAAAATAATTTAATATAATTACAGCTTGACAAGTTTGGACTTGACCTATGACCAAGAATTTCAAGATGTTAATTACATCCATAAATGTCATACTCCCTTATCGTACCTCTGTACTCATACCACTAGATGGCTACATACAACTTTAACATTTTTGGTACAATTGAAATGGAAACCATTAACATTTTGCATAGTTGAAAAATTGTGTTTTTACCTTGTAAAACAGAATGCTGAAATCGCGTACCATTTTCACAAGGTGATGGGTCTGTTTATCTGTTAACTGACAAACCTTGAAATGGAAAAACATTATTATAACAATGATTTGTTCATTATTGTAAAAAAAAAAAAAAACCTCTTGCCAGTTCTGTTAAGAAGAACTGTAAATAGAGTTAAAATATATTCATGTTTTCTAGAATTCTATTCCTCATGTATCTACTTGGGGTCAACAGTTTATTTTTGACATAAAATATTTGACAGAAATATTCCTACTTATGAATTTTAACTCTAAATTGAAATATGTATTGACTCATATATTAGACAGCTTTAAAGTTCCAGTATTGTCTATGAGCCATCTTGAAAAGTCTTGCTAGATTAAATAAATAAATAAATAAATAAGAAGGAAAATATAGGCACAGGAGTAGATGACTATCAATGTCATCACGCTTTAACAAGGTAAATTCATTTGTGTACACTAATGGCAGAACACTTGCCTGGGATGTGTGTTGGCCAGAGGGCATAGAGAAAGGATAGTTAATGTATATGGGGCAGGGGCAGCAGAATAAGAGGAATTACTTCTAATGCTCTTTAGAACAGTTGGACAGCTATAGTTAATAATAATTGTCTGAAAATTCCAAAATAGCTAGGAGCTAGGAAATATTTTTAATATTCCCCACACAAAGAAGCAAAACATGCTTGAGATAATGGATATGCTATTTCATCATTGTACATCATATACAAGTATTGTACATCACACTGTACCCCACAAATATGTAAAATTATATTTTAAATAAAAATAAAAAATTAAGAAAACCAAAATACTTATTAACAGATGGAAGAACTCGGAGCTTACTAAGAAATATTTTTTGTAACAAAGCCTAACATAAATCTTAATGTTACCCTTGCAAAAATTATCACTTGGCATATGTGCTTTCAATGGTAATTACAGAAGAACTTCTGCCTAATGCCTCATCTTTACTGGATGTGTTTGAATATGTGTGTGTGCATACACATAAAGATCCACATATACAGTAAGAAGGTATTTCACCAGTGAGTTTAAAAACCAAAACCACCTAAGTCATTCTAAAAGTACCATATTTTTTCTTCAGTTGCTTAAAGTTTAAAACTTCTGTACTTCTAAAACATGTTTCCTTTTTTATTAATAAGTGAACATATTTCATGCAAGTGTAGGCAGACTACTCTTGCCTTCCTTCCTCTCCCCTCTTTCTTTCATCAGTTTTTGCAAAGACATAATTTTAATTGGCTCTATATTCACAGATTTAAATCACCACTAACGATAATCTTCAACAAGTAAAAAGCAGGAAAATGCCAGTTCCACAGGGGTATAAACAAGGGCTAAAAATGACAATTATATCACAAAGTGTCTTTCATTCCTACACATTTTTGGTATGTTTTATTAAAAGCCACCTATCAGGGCCGGTGCTGTGGCTCACTAGGCTAATCCTCCGCCTTGCAGTGCCAGCACACCGGGTTCTAGTCCCGGTCGGGGTGCCGGATTCTGTCCCAGTTGCCCCTCTTCCAGGCCAGCTCTCTGCTGTGGCCAGGGAGTGCAGTGGAGGATGGCCCAAGAGCTTGGGCCCTGCACCCCATGGGAGACCAGGATAAGTACCTGGCTCCTGCCATCAGATCAGCGTGGTGCGCTGGCCGCAGCGCGCCGGCCGCGGCGGCCATTGGAGGGTGAGCCAACGGCAAAGGAAGACTTTCTCTCTGTCTCTCTCTCTCTCACTGTCCACCCTGCCTGTCAAAAAAAAAAAAAAAGCCACCTATCAGAAAAAACAGATTTGTCATTTTGAGACTGGATTATTTTACTAAGCATAATAGTCTCCAGTTGCATTCATTTGATTGCAAGGCAAGTTTTCATTCTTTATTATGCCTGAGTAGTATTCCATGTATCACATTTTTCCTTATACAGTCATCAGCTGATGAACATGTGGGTTGATTCCATATTTTAGCTATCAGAAACTGAGCATCAATAAACATGGGGGTACAAGTAACTCTTTCATATGCTGATTTAATTTCCACTGGGTAAATTCATAGTATGCAGATGGGTCATATGGAAGAATTATTTTGTTTTCTGAGGAATCTACCCTTGTAGTTCCACTAGTTTCCATTCCCACCAACAGTGGATTAGGGTACCTTTTTCCCCACATCCTTGTCAGCATTTATTGTTTTTTGATTACTGGATGACAGCCATTCTAACTCTGGCAAGGTGAAACCTCACCATGATTTTAATTTGCATTTCTCTGATGGCTAGCGATTCTGAGCATTTTTTCATGTGTCAGTTGGTCATGTGAATTTCATCCTTTGAAAAATATCTGTATCCTTTGCCCATTTCTACTGGATTTTTTTTGTTGTTGTTGTTGCATTTCTTGAGCTCTTAATACATACTGGATATTCATCTTTTATCAGTTGCATAGCTTGCAAATATTTATCCCATTTTGTCAGATGCCTCTTCACTTTGTTGAGTGTTTCCTTTGCAGTGCAGAAGCTTACTTGCTTAATGTAATTCCATTAGTCTGTTTTTTGCTTTTATTGCTTGTGGTTTTGAGATGTATTCCAAGAAATCTTTGTGCCAGTATCTTGCAGAGTTTCCCTGATATTTTACTCTAGTAATTTGATTATATCAGGTCATAGATTTAGATCCTTGAATGACTTTGAGTTGATTTTGTGTTGATTTTGTATATAAGGGGTATTGTTTTATATATTTCTGCTTGTAGAGATTCAATTTTCTCAGCACCATTTATTAAAGAGGTTGACCTTTCCTCCACAAATTGATTTTAGCTCCTTTGTCAAATTAGTTGGTTGTAGATGTGTGGATTAATTTCTGGGGTTTCTATTCCATTTCATTGGTCTACATGCCTATTTTTGTGTCAGTACAAGGCTGTTTTGATTATAAATACCCTGCAGTATTTCTTGAGATCTGGTATTATGAATCTTCCAGCTTTGTTTTTGCTGTTTGATTGATTTAGCTATTTGAGATCTCTTGTGTTTCCATATGAATTTTAGCATTGCTTTTTCTGGATCTGAGAAGAAAGTCCTTGATATTTTGATTTGGATTACACTGAATCTGTAATTGCTTTCTGTAGTATGGACATTTTGATATTAATTCTTCCAACTGATGAACATGGAAGATTTTTGCATATTTTGAGTCATTCTTTCGTTTTTAATAGAAAGCTTTAATTTAATAAATATAAATTTCAGAAGTATAACTTTTGGATTACAGCAGTTCTTCCCCCCTTACTTGCCCACCCACTCCCAAACCATCCCACCTCCTACTCCCTCTCACATCCCACTCTTCATTAAGATTCATTTTTAATTATCTTTATATACAGAAGATAAACTCTATACTAAGTAAAGATTTCAACAGTTTGCACCCACAGAGACACACAAAGTATAAAGTACTGTTTGAAGACTAGTTTTACTGTTAATTCTCATAGGACAACACATTAAGGACAGAGATCCTATATGGGGAGCAAGTGCACAGTGACTTCTGTTGTTGATTTAACAATTGACTCTCTTATTTATGATGTTAGTGATCACGCAAGGCACTTAACATGAGCTGCCAAGGCTATGGAAGCCTCTTGAGTCCACAAACTCGGACATTATTTAGACAAGGCCATAATTAAAGTGGTAGTTCTTGCCTCCCTTCAGAGAAAGGTACCTCCTTATTTGATGGTCTTTCCACCGGGATCTCACTCACAGAACTCTTTCATGTAGGTCATGTTTTGCCACAGTGTCTTGGCTTTCCATGCCTTAAATGCTCTCCTGGTCTTTTTAGCCAAATCCAAATGCCTTAAGGGCTGATTCTGAGGCCAGAGTGCTGTTTAGGGCACTTGTCATCCTATGAATCTGCTGTGTGTACTGCTTCCCCTGTTGGATCATTCTCTCGTATTTAATTCTATCAGTTAACAGCAGACACTTGGCCTTATTTATGTTAGCCCTTTGACACTTAATCCTATATTTATGATCAGTTATATACATAAACTGATCACTTTAACTAGTAAGATGGAAATGTGTACCTGCCAATGTAATGGGATTTGGATACCCAAGGCAGATTTTTAGCTTTACCCTTTGGGGTAAGTCTGAGGGAATGTGTGCTAAACTGTACATCTCCTCCCTCTCTTATTTTTAACAGAGATCAATTTTCAATTGGATTTAAACACCTAAGATCCAATGGTATTAAGTAGAATAAGAAAATACAAAAAAGTTTTTCCTCAACAGTCACCCTATTGACAAGGGCTGATAGTCATTACTTCTCACAGTATCAGTTTCACTTCTACAGGTTGCCTTTAAGGTGCTCAGTTAGTTGTCACAGATCTGGGAGAATATATGATATCTGTCCCTTTGGGACTGGCTTATTTCACTCAGCATGGTGTTTTCCAGATTCCTCCATTTTGTTGCAAATGAATGGATTTCATTTTTTATTCCACTGTGCAATATTCCAGAGTACATATCCCATAATTTCTTTATCCAGTATTCCATTGATGGACATTTAGGTTGATTCCATGTCTTAGGTATTGTGAACCGAACTGCAATAAACAATTGAGGTGCAGATAGCTCTTTTATTTGCCAATTTAATTTCTCTTGGGTAAACTCCAAGGAATGGGATGGCTGGGTCATATGGTAGGGCTATATTTAGATTTCTGAGGTATCTCTAAACTGTCTTCCATAGTGGCTTTACTAGTTTGCATTTCCACCAACAGTGGATTAGTGTGCCTTTTCCCCCACATCCTTGCTAGCATCTGTTGCTTGTTGATTTCTGTATGAAAGCCATTCTAACCGGGGTGAGGTGAAACCTCATTTTGGTTTTGATTTGCACAGTCTTGGTTCAGAAGCTTCACACAGTCACAAACTCCTAGCCACCTGTTATTTCTCCCTACCAGAGTCAGGAGTCTCTGCTCAGCTGATTGCTGGGTGCAGACACGAGTTGGCAGAGCTGTTATGTATGTCCAAAATGACGCCTGCTCTATTGGTTTGTATGCCTTTGGAAGGTGATTGGAAAGAGAGAAGTAAGCTCCCTCTCCACTCTGACATCTTGGAACTGCCGATTCATTCTTTCTTTAATGTTTTTTAATTTTATTATGGGATCTTTAACATACTTGGTTAAATTTATTCCAAGACACTTTATATTTTTTGGTAGCTTTTGTGAACAGGACTGATTTTGAGAGTCTTTCTGCAGCCAAGGCATTGTTTGTGTAAACAAAGGGTATTGATTTTTGTGTGTTGATTTTATATCCTGCAACTTTACCAAACTCTCTCATGAGTTCCAATAGTTTGTTAGTGGAGTCTTTGGTTCTCTCTATATAGGATCATGTCCTCTGCAAACAGGGATAGTATGACTTCCTCCTTTCCAGTTTGTATCTTTTTATTACTTTTTCTTGCCTAATGGCTCTGGCTAAAACTTCCAAAACTATATTGAATAACAATGATGAAAATGGGCATTCTTGTCTGATTCTCAATTTTAGTGGAAATGCTTCCAGTTGATCCCCATTCAGTCAGTATGATACTGCTGTGGTTTTGTCATACCTTGTTTTGAAGTGTTGAGGAAAGTTTCTTTTATACCCAATTTGCTTAAGTTTTTTTTTTAATCATGAAATGATATTGAATTTTATCAAATGCTTTCTCTGCATCTATTGACAAAATCATAGTTATTATTCAATTTGTTAATATGATGTATCACATTTATTAATATGCATATGCTGAATCATCCTGCATACTGGCAATAAATCCCACTCAGTCTGGATGATCTTTCTGATGTGTAGTTGGATTTGATTATCTAGTATTTGATCATGATTTTTCTATCTCTGTTCTTCAAGGATATTGGTCTATAGTTTTTCTGTGTATCTTTTCCTGGTTTTGGAATTAAGATGATGCAGGCCCCATTAAAGGAGTTTGGGAGAATCTCCTCCCTTTCATTGTTTTGAATAGTTTGAGAAGAATTGGATTAGTTCTTTAAAAGTTTGGTATAATTTGGAAGTGAAGCCATCTCATCCTATGATTCTTGGTTGGGAGGATCTTTAGTACTGATTCAACTCTGTCTTGCTTATTGGTCTATTTAGGTTTTCTATGTCTTCATGACTCAGTTTTGTTAGATTGTAAGTGTAAGTGTACAGGAATTTATCCATTCTAGATTTTCTAATTTGTTGGCATAAACTGTAGTAATTCCCAATGATTCATTTTATTTCTGTGCTATCCATTGGAACATTTTCTTCATCTCTGATTTATTGTTTTGGGTCTCTTTTTGTTTTCTTTTTTTTTTTTTTTTTTTTGTTAGTTGGGCCTATGGCATATCAATTTGATTTTTTTAAAAGACAAGCTCTTCATTTCACTGATCTTTTGAAGTATTTTTTGGCTCAATTCTTTTAATTTATTCTCTAATTTTAATTATTTCTTTCCTCCTACTAATTTGGGGTTTTGTTTGTTCTTGTTTTTCTAGGTCCTTTAGATGCATTAAAAGATCACTTATTTGATATCTTCCCTATTTTATGATGTAGGCACCAATTGCTATAAACTTCCTTGTAAATACCCCCTTTTTGCTATATCCCATAAGTTTTGATATGTCATGTTGTCATCTTCATTCATTTATAGGAATTCTTAAGTTTTCCTTTTGATTTCCTCTATGATCCACTGTTTACTCAGAGGCATGTTGTACAGTGCCCATGTGTTTGCACATTTTTTACAGATTCTTGAGTTGTTAATTTCCAGCTTCATTCCATTGTGGTCAGAAAAAATACATGGTATGATTTCAAATTTTTTGAAATTTTGATACCTGCTTTGTGGCCTAGCATATAGCATAACTTATAGAAAGTTCCATGTACTGATGAAAATAATGTGTATTCTGCAACTGTGGGATGAAATGTTCTGCAGGTATCAATTACATCCATTTGGTCCATAGCATGGATTAGTTCTCTTGTTTCCCTGTTGATTTTCTATATAGTTGATCTGTCCATTGATTAAAGTGGGGTGCTGAAGTCCCACATTTTTATTACACTGGCGTCTATGTCTTATCTCCCTTTAGATCTATTAACATGTTTTTTAAATAGTCTGGTGCCCTGGCATTGAGTGCATATATATTTACTATAGTCACATCTTCCTGTTGAATTGGTCCCTTAATCATTACATTATGTCCTTCTTTGTCTCTGTTAACCATTTTGTATTAAAGTCCATTTTGTCTAATAGTATGAAGGCTACACCAGCTCTTTTTTGCTTTCTGTTAGCATGGAATATCTTTTTCCAGACTTTCACTTTCAGTCTGTGTGTATCTTTTTTGCTGAAGTGTGTTCCTTGCAGGCAGCAAATAGATGGATCTTGTTTTTTAATCCATTCAGCCAATCTGTATCCTTTAATTGGAGAATTTTGGCCATTTACATTCAAGGTTATTATCTACGAGTAGCAACAATGTCCTGCGATTTTTTCATAAATATTCCTATAGTTTGCTTTGGATTACCTTTGTACTTTTACTACGAGATTTTCTGCCTTCACATTCTTTCATAATGATGACTACCATTCTGTTTCTATGTGTAGCACATCTTTAAGAATTGTATGTAAGGCTTGAGTGTAAGGCTTTCAATTTGTGTTTGTCTTGGAAAGTCTATTTCTTCGTTATATATTAGTAACAGCTTTGCTGCATACAGTATTTCTGGATATAGTGACACAGTTTTTTTCTTTTGTGACTTAGACTATGTCTCTCCAGTCTCTCCTAGTCTGTAGGGCTTCTGATGAGAAATCAGTTGTTAATCAAATTGGGGAACCTTTGAAGGTAATCTGCTATTTCTCTCATGTACATTTTAGAATCCTGTCTTTATGTTTTACTGTTCAAAGTTTGACTATAGAGGCTGGTGTTGTGGCATATAGGTTAAGCATCTGCCTGCGATGCCAGCATTGTTACGGTGCTTGTTCAAGTCCCAGCTGCTCCACTTCCAATCTAGCTCCCTGCTGATGGCCTAGGAAAGCAGAAGATGGCCCAAGTGCTTGGGCCCCTGCATCTACATGGGACATTCAGAAGAAGCTCCTGGCTCCTCTCACCTTGTTCCTAGAAGGTGGCATCTCCTCCAGCCCCTAGCTGCAGGAGTCACCAGTGGCGTCCTTGATTGCTGCTGCATGTTCATACTGTCCACACTGCATCAAAGCATCTCGCTTCTTTCTGTAGAATTTCCACTGTAAACTTCTCTCCAAGTCTCCCCTGGGAATGCACTTCCTTCCTTTTCTTCTGTTACCTTCCTATGGTCAAACTCACCATATCTTTCCCTATTCAGCCATCTTGGATTCCTCTTACCACATGTTATACAGCCAAACTTTTCTTCTTTTAAGATTTCTTTATTTATTTGAAAGTCAGAATTACACAGAGATAGGAAGAAAGAGAGAGAGACAGACAGACAGACGGGTGTGTGTGTGTGTGTCTTCCATCACTGGTTCACTCCCTAAATGACTGTAATGGTCGAGGCTGGGCCAGGTCAAAGCCAGGAGCCAGGAGCTTCTTTCAGATCTCCCACATGGGCACAGGGACCCAAGCACTTGGGCCATCTGCTACTTTCCCAGGAACATTAGCAGGGACCTGAATTGGAAGTGTAGTATCAGGTCTCGAACCTGTGCCTATATGGATGCTGATGTTGCAAGCAGTGGCTTTACCTGCTATGCCACAATGCTGGCCCCTAAACTTTAATTTTTAAACCCTCAGACATAATGTAAATTTTTTATTAGGTGAAAGTTGGTTGGATAGATAGAAAGTGAATTATCAATTTATCATAGGTAACCTAATACGCTGGACACTTTTTTTCAAAAGAGAGCTAAACGATTTTTAAAAATCTCATTCACATTAACAACTTGCTTCATTATTTCCATATTGAACTAACATGTTCCAAGTGACAAAAGGCAAAACCTAATCTAGAACTATCATTAATTAATTTCTTTTAAAAATTTGATGCCTACAAATTTGGATTTGAATTTTGCCAAAGTAATCCAGGATGGAGCTCCTGACTCCTGGCTTTAGCCTGGCCCAGCTCCCACCAATGTAGCCATCTGGGGAGTGACCAGCAGATGGAAGATCTCGATCTCTCTGTTCCTCCCTCCTTTTCTGTCACTCTGTCAAGTAAATAAATAAATGTTTTTTTTTAAAGGTGTCTTTGCATTTATGTAAAAAATAATTTAGGTGATAGAAATCATATAATCAAGGGAATTAAAATTATTTTAGTTAATAGTAGCAAATCTGATAAAAGGATACATAATGTATTCTATCTGAGTTTGGGTTCTAATCTCTCTGAGCTTCTCAGCACCTTCCCATATTGACCACCATTCTCCTTTCTATAAATTTAATTTCTCCTTTTCTATCAGTGCTGGCTTTTTGGTTTTGCTTTTATTTTTTTATTTTATTTTATTTTTTTGCAGTATATAAATAAGCTCAAGTTTCTGCATTTGAAGGAAAGAAAAAAAAACAACACCCAACAAATTCATTTCTTATCCAGGTGCTTCCCCTCTAGCACTCTACTAATTTTCATACCAGCCTAAGCTATTTTAGCAAGGATGCTCAATTGTATTTCTGTTCCCTCACTGATCACTTATTCCTCAGTTCTGCTATCCAACTTCCATTTCTACCATTCCACTGAAATAGCATTTTCGAAGGTCACCAATATCATGTAAGAATACATGAGTATGTGTAGAGTCAGTGTTTAATATGCCAGGAAGAAAAATTTGGGAGTTTATTGGTTCATTCATACATTCTACAAATACCTCTTTAATGCATACCATAAAGCCAGATGCTGTGTTATGTGTGTTTGGAGGCATAAGTGAACAAAACAGACTCCTTGTCCTCCTTGGAGGTTGCATTCTAGCAGGTGGAGAAAGACTTTTAAATAATAAATTTAACAAATAAACCTGTTGTGTTTGAATGTTCTCAAGGGCATGGAGGAAAAAGAAGGCAGAAAAAGTGAAGAGATATGAGGCATATGAAGTGGAAAGAAGGGGTACCATGGCAACATTAAGCAGGGTGGTCAGACTTGGCCACTCTGAGAAGCTGACAGGTGCAAAGTCTTGAATTAAGGAGGACATGTGAAGTCTGAGGAGTCTTACTGCAATACCAATTTAAGTGTTCCACTTTCATCCCTTAATATTATTTAAAAATAGAGAAATAATTTTAAAAATGCTTATAAGCTACCTTAACAGCTGGGTGGACACCACTGTCAAAGAGAGCTTCATTTTTGATGATGTTCCCTACTCCAGGCAACACTTTTTGATCCAGTAGCACATCACATAGCATTCGACCTTTCTGCTTTATTATTTCAGTTTCTGCTCTTGAGAAACTAAACTTTGGTGAACACACATCTAATTCTTCCATCATTCTTATTCTCTGTTGGCTTTCCATTGAGTTTCTATAGAAAGGAATATAAAAGACATTGATTACAAATCTTGCTACAGTTTTACAAAGCATTATTTAAGATGAGTTTTGAGCTAAATATATAAACTCCTTATGGTTACCAGAGTATAAGAAATACATGAGCAAACAACAGAGAACCTAACAAATTCTATTACTAGGCGGCTCTTTTAAAATGAGCTCTTGCCAATTGTAAACTACTCATTTATTTATTCAGCAACACATATGATATCCCAAACTAAACTGTGGATCTAAGCTCTGTAGTTTTGCAGCAGCTGGAATCCTTTTTTTTTTTTTAATTTTTTTTTTTTTACCTGAGTTCTACTGATGAGTCAAAGAAACAAATCAAATCTTTGGTGAGCTGCACTTCAAAAACAGGAGGAACTCCATTTTTGTTTTTATACTCAAGTGGATTGATCTTGATGAAACCCTTCATTCCAAAATGAATCCTGAAACAAAAGCAAACTCATTTTTGAGAAGGAGATAGTATATCATGTATCAAATTTTTTCCCTTTTTTTGTATTGTAAGTAAACAAATGTTAGGGTAGCTCCTTTAAAGAGAAAAATGGTAACTATCATTGTATATTTTCTTATAGTTTTATATCTTTATAAATCTAAAAGATGTGACAATCAGTTTTTTTCTACCCACAAATAAAATAACTTCCTAGAGAAATAAGCAGCCCCCCAACAATAAGCCCAAGAAAACATATCCTGTTCTTCTCTTGCAAGATGAAGTATCTTTTATTCACAGAACAGTCTAGCATCTCTTGGCATTTTCTCAGATTGAAAGGCTTGAGATAAGGCTAAATTTAAATTGGCTATAGTGTGGGTTTTTATAAATTCTATAAAGCCACTAACATTCAAATTCCTTATTTCTAGCCACAATGAATTGGAAATGTCTTCCCACTGCAAAATAATATCTACAGTTTAAGACGTTCTTTTCTTTCCCACTGCTTTGTGGAAGGATGAAATGAAACAATTTTTTGTAAAATCTTATGTTATCCAAAGAGAGAGAGAGAGAGAAAAGTCAAATACTATTGTCTTCAATTCTTTTCATCTTCTTTTACCTTTCTATGTAATGGAAACAGAAGATTTATAAATATTTACAGTTAAGTTTAAAACCACAATGCAGTGGTGAAAAATTCATAACCTTTTAGATTTTATAGGATTTATTAGCATGTCCAGTTTTTTTTTTTTAAAGAAGCGTTTTTGTGAGACCTCTGGTAATGAAGATCAAAAATGATTCTCAAGATGAAATACTGTGTTCTGCCTTTCAAATCCTTCTCCTTATAGCTTTGCTGAGTTAATAAATACGGGTCTTTTGGCAGCAAATGTTACTGCTCTGCGTTACTAATTCCAAAGCACCATGTTCTAGCATTGTACAAGGTTAACCAATCTAACTTTAAAAATGTGGGTTTTAAACTCTGTGTGCCCTACTATCAATCATAAATGCATTTTACAGGCCTCATAGTTCTTGACAGGAAAAATGTGTGCCTGTAAGTACTCCATAATTTAGCTTATGGAGGTTCAACCCCAGCGAAAGGTGTACAACTGTCATGCCCAGAAGCCATCATATCTAAAATCTTTTCAGTACATGGCTCATAAAGTAGATGCTAAATCACTTTTTATAATGAAGCCACATCCACATCAAAAATTTCAAAGGTTGAGACCAAATTCAAATGCACAAGTAGCTCTAATCATAACCCTAAATAAAATAAATATGCCTGTCTTACAAATCTATTCAGTTTAGGGGAAAATGTGCACTAGAAAACTATTTTTATTTATTTTATTAAATAGTTCAATTTTAAAATAATCAAGCCACAATAAACCATCAAATTTTGTGTTTATTAAGCACTTTTTAGCTTAAAATATATCAGTATCATACAAACATTTGTGTTTTTAACCATAAACATTTATATTGCTATAAGAACTGGGATATTTTTGTTATACACCATGTAACAGGCCCATATTACAATCAGGAAAGATATTTAAGAGTTTCATATGTTTCTAAAGATTCATCATAATTAACTTTAGGAAAATTTTATTAGATCCTCATTTATATCTCTTGGTTTTCTCCGATCCTTCTACTCCCAATCCAAATGAATCTCAGAGTCCATTCACTTTGCATAATCTCCATGCCAGCCACAGTTGCCTGTTCTGAGGGTGGTCTTTAAGTCAAATCAGATTGGTCTGTATCTCCTCCTCTGATTGAGTACTCTGGAAACAGTTGATTCAGGAATGAACACCTGGCCCAGGCTTGATTTATTAGTATCCAAGCTGGATTCATCACTTCTCTGGATGAATATATGGATGAGGGACACAGAGTGTTGAATTTCTTGTTAGTATTTGGAAATCTGAGAGCTGTCTATGGGAATGTTTCCACATGGCAATGGACACCAGAGAAGCCAAGGAAAATTTCTGCAGACAGACTATAGCAGATTTCAATGAGGAGCAGAGTCAGGAAGTGAAAAGAAGGGCAGGTGTTTTTCATAGCAATTAAGACATGGCTGGAGATGCCTACATCCAGTGTTACAGTGCTTGGGTTTGAGTCCCTACTCTGCTTCTGATTCAGCTTCCTGCTACTGTGCACTCTGGGAGGCAGCAGGTGATGGCTCAAGTACTTGGGTCCTTGCCAATCACATGGGGGAGCTGGATGAAATTGCAGGCTCCTGTCTTTTTTTCTGGCCCAGCCTTGGCTGTAGCAGCTATCTGGGTAATGAATTAGTGGATGGAAGAGCTCACTCTCTTGTTCTCACTCTCTCTCTCTGCTTTGCAGATAAAAATGAAATAAATAAAATTTTTAAAAAATAGTGTCCTATTGGCTTTTAGTCTTTGTTTCAAGTTCTTCCTGAAGCCCACTTGTATTAGTTGCAAGATTCATAAGATACCCAGTATTATAATAATTATTAAATTTGCTTGAGTTGGGTTTCTGTCAATTGTAACTAAAGTAACAATATAAAAATTATGCTCAAACTAAAAATTGAGTTGATGGTGGGAAGATTCTTTCAGTTGGAAATAGCTCCCAAAAACAAATTAATAAATAAGCTCCACTCCTATTTTAAATATCCCACACTGTTTTAAGCTAATCACCATGAGTATCATCCAAACATCCTTATTAAGTAGCATAAGTAGCATAAACAACAGTAATATCATAGGTTCCTGTTGAGAAGCTCACATTGCAAATAAAGCAACTGCTTAGGAAAATTATCAAGAGGTCATAAATGCCCTAAGAATAAAAAGGAGGATAAAATGGTGGAATATATCTATGCTGGAAGGAGTATAAAATGGAGGAATATAGTAATTGTAAAAATCCATGCTGGAAATTCAAAGGAAGTTCTTTGAAAAAGAAAACACTACTTTTGCTTAGAATACAGAAGACTGAACATGAGTAACGCTCTAAACCTAACAAGAAAAAGAGGACATGATTTACAAAATCATACTCATATTTTCTTGGGGCCATCTGAGACAAAACATTGGCATCCGGGTGAGCTCAATTCCAGAGTGATAAGCTCCTCCGAGGACTATAACACAAATAGTTTCACCTATGTCAGCACAGGAGGAAGAGAGACTATCATAAAACTGAGTCAGACAGAAACAGCTAACATTTTCAACAAACTTTTTCTTTTTTTAAAGATTTATTTATTTTACTTGAAAGTCAGCCTTACACAGAGAGAGAAGGGGAAGCAGAGAGGGAGGTCTTCCATCCACTGGCTCACTCCCCAATTGGCTGCAATGGCCGGAGCGACACCGATTCAAAACCAGGAGCTTCTTCCAGGTTTCCCATGCGAGTGCAGGGGCCCAAGGGCCTGGCCATCTTCCACTGCTTTCCCAGGCCATAGCAGAGAGCTGGATAGGAAGTGGAGAAGCCAGGACTTGAACCAGTGCCCACATGGGATGCTGATGTTGCAGGCGCCGGCCTTACCCGCTACGCCACAGCCCCGGCCCCTCAACAAACTTAATGAGTATGGGCTTGTGTGATAGTTAAGAACATCTCTAGGGAAGAGACCAAAAGAGCCACCTTTGGTGACATGACACCTGTCGTCATTCAATTCTCTCTGCTTCTTGAACAATTCTCTCAAATGAAACAAAAGTCTTAAGCTGTTTTAGCCAAGGAAGACAAAGAAAGAAAAAGCTGTCAGGCTTGAAGGAGGAACAGGAAGCTCCTCTGCCCTCGCAGTGGCTTTAGCACTGAGTAGCAAGCATAAGCAGTTCCCTTAGGGAGGGCCAGGAAACCCTTCTACCACCAGGCACAGGCCAAGGTGGATGAGATAAAGGCAAAATCCATCTGTCCCTAGTGGTAAGGCAGGAAATCAGCATTGGCACAGAATCCTACACTAACAAAAAAAAATCTGCTACAACTGGGAGACAGGTAGGGAACCCAAGAACACGCACAGAGGTAAGATGGAGTTTGTCATAGCGAAGAGAGAGCCTGCAACCCTGGGGTTCATGTGTATAGGGACCACTCAAGACTAAAGCTGATCCAGAAGAAATAAGAGCCTCCATTACTCCCATCATGAGTGTTTCACTGAGAAAAAGCGGTGACAAGAGTATGGAGAGACTCCCTCTGTGACACAAATGTGCAGGGTCTGCTGGGAGCTGAGGGAAGTGCAAGATCACAGGAAAATCAGGCTCAGCCACACCAGGTCAGAAAGTAGCAGTAGCAGCTGGAAACTTCTTACTAGACTCACTCAATCCCCGCACTAGTGATCTGAACGAAGATGCGTAGCCATTTCTGGGCTTAAACTATTTAGCTCAGGCTCTTGTCATATGACATCTGTAGTTTTAAGTTTTCTTAATGAACTGACCCCTGTTTCGTTATTTAATGCTTGTCTCTACCCTGGAAATGTTCCCTGATTTGAAGTCTATTTTGTCTGATATCAGTGTAGTACTCCAGCTTTCTTTTGATTTGTGTTTTCAGAGTAGTCTATTTCCATCCTTTCATTTTAACTTATTTGTCTTAAAATTTCTGTATTTATTTATATTTCTTGAAGATTGCCTATAGTTGGGTCTTACTTTTTTCTTCACTAATCTCTGCCAATTAATTGGTTACACAATTTACATGTAATGCAATTATCCATGTCCTTTGAATTAAATATATCATATTATTATTTGCTTTTATTTCTTCCATCTGTTTCTTTTTTCCTGTTAATATCTTCTTTTGGATTGAGTATTTTTTATAATTCCATTTTATTCACTACCAGTTTATATCACTTGATAAGAAATTCTTACTAGTTGCTCTGGGATTTTCAGCATACATTTTTAACTCATCACAAAGCACCTGTTTTGCAATATTATTAAAGTGGTGTCCTTTCATTTCCCTATCCCTGTTTCTGACTGCCACATCTAACTGGAGTTACCTTAAAAGTGGCATCAGAGGAATTCCACAAGGGAGTGCTCCAAACCTACCTGAGAGGGGGCCAGTCAGGATTCCAAGAAAAGAAGCACTAAATACAAAGATGATTAATCCAAAGAATTTATTAAGGGAACTCACAGACTGCTGAAGTTTATCCTCATGATGGACAGCAAGAGGAAGGACATGTTCTCCCTAGGTATGCCTGTAGTTAACGAGGACAGGTTCCGGAGTTTATATGAGTTTATATGAGGGAGTAAGTTCATGGCTAGTTTCTTTCAGTGTTTTGGACGATGATCAAAACACCTTTATCAGTGCCTGGGAATGTTCAAGGATCCAGCTCAGGTTCAAGCCTGTGAGAAAAACCTGCAGCTGGCTAGGTCATAGAAGAGTCAAGGCAATCAGATTTTCCACTGAGACACAGACAGAAAGTAGGGGGAACAGAGGTCCTCTACACTATAGTTGCAGTTCATTTACTTCTGTATATATTACAAACACATTGTTACTAGGTTTGCTTTATAGATAATGAAATTTAAAAGAATCTTTTGTATTTATTCTCATGGTCCCTCTCCCAGTGTTTTTTCTTTCTGCAGATTTAAATTTAAGATTTTTTTCAGGCCGGCGCTGTGGCTCACTAGGCTAATCCTCCACCTGTGGCGCCGGCACACCGGGTTCTAGTCCCAGTTGGGGTGCCGGATTCTGTCCCGGTTGCTCCTCTTCCAGTCCAGCTCTCTGCTGTGGCCCAGGAAGGCAGTGGAGGATGGCCCAAGAACTTGGGCCCTGCACCCCATGGGAGATCAGGAGGAAGCACCTGGCTCCTGGCTTCAGATCGGCGCAGTGTGCTGGCCGTAGTGGCCATTTCGGGGGTGAACCAATGGAAAAAGGAAGACCTTTCTCTCTGTCTCTCTCACTGTCTAACTCTGCCTGTCAAAAAAAAAAAAAAAAAAGATTTTTTTTCAAATATTTCTTATTAAGCATATTTTTTCAAATATTAAAAACTTAACTATTTATTTTTTTATTTGAAAAGCATAGATGGCTGGTGGTGCTGGGGCTCACTTGGTTAATCCCCCGCCTGTGGCACTGGCACCATGGGTTCCAGTCCCGGTTAGGGTGCTGGGTACTAGCCCTGGCTGCTCCTCTTCCAGTCCAGCTCTCTGCTGTGGCCCAGGAGGGCAGTGGAGGATGGCCCAGGTCCTTGGGCCCTGCACCCGCATGGGAGACCAGGAGGAAGCACCCAGCTCCTGGCTTCGGATCAGCGCGGTGCTGGCCACAGAGGCCATTAGGGGAGTGAACCAATGGAAGGAAGACCTTTCTCTCTGTCTCTCTCTCACTGTCTATAAATCTCTCTCTGTCTCTCTCTCAATGTCTAACTCTGCCTGTCAGAAAAAAAAAAAAAAAAAAAAAAAAAAAAAAACCAGAAAGAAAAGCAGAGAGACAATGTAGAAGAGGAGGGAGAAGGAGAGAGGGTGAAATGGTATTGGGGTAGAGATCTTGCATTTGCTAGTTCAATCCCAAATGCCTACAACAGCCAGGACTGGGCCAAGCCAAAGTCAGGACACAGTAACTCCATCTGGATCTCCCACTTGGGTGTCAGGAACCCAAGTACTTGAACCATCAACAGCTGCATTCCAGAGTATTAGTAAGTAGGAAGCTGGATCAGAAGTGGAAATGGGACTGGTTTGTTATTGCTATTGTTTTTGTATGCCGATTTTTGTATCCTGCAAGTTTACTGAATTCATTTTTAAATTTAAAATTCTGACTGTTATTACATTCTTTATGTTGGACATACTTTTTTAACTTTTATATTGGAGTTCTACTGGTGCTGGATTCTCTTAGCTTTTTTGTTTTATTTGCTTGAAAAAATATTGCACATTTAAGCTTTGTGGTTTTTTTGGTGGGTTTAGAATTCTGAGTTGAGAGATTTTTTTTTCTTTTTGCTATCTAAAGATGCTTCTCTGCTATCCTTTGTCTTACCTACTTTCTGATGAGGAGTTCAATTTTAATTTTGCACCTTTATACATAATGTTTGTCTTACTATAGTTGCTTTCAGAATTTTGTCTTCACCCCCCCCTCCTTTTTTTTTTAGCAATTAGCTAGGTATGCATGAGGACTATCTTTTTTAGCTTTCTATATTTTCTTGATGAGAGCTAGCTTGGAATTCTGGAAAATACTTTTATTATTATTGTTAGGTTAATAAGCATTTAATAAGTAGAGAAGACAGGTTTTATACTTCATTCTGCCATGTAAATTTCCTTAATAGATGCTAAGGATATTCATATAATTTTCTTTTCACAAGTCTAAAGGTTCTTGATAGGCTCCATGGACCATGTGACCCAGATGGAGCTTCAGTCTCCTGGATTCAAACTGGCCTAACACCAGCTGTCTCAGACATTTGGGGAGTGAACTAGCAGAAGACAGATCTGTCTGATTCTTTCTATCTGCCTTTCAAATAAATTGAAAATAAATAAAATAAAAATTTAAAAAAAAACAAGATTATATTTGGTAATAGGATTACAAATGTATTATTTTACATCCATTTTTATTATTCAATTTGCTCATATTTGTTATACTTATAAGAAGAAATTAAAAGTTATTTTTATCTTGTTTTAGTTAAAAATCTATTATACAGTATTTGGAAATAGTGTGAGTTCTGAACACACATAACACAACTGTGCTAAAATAGATGTATATCAAATACTTTTTAGTATTCTGTAGGCACTTGAGCACTTGGATACATCATTTACTAACAGAAACAATCACTCTGTAATTCCTATTTTCCTGAAATGTGGATATTTACTTGGCAGATTCTCTCACACAGGGCTATACCTGTATTCTACTTTCATAAATAAATGAATTCCAGAAGATTCACAGCCTGCCTTGTGAGGTACACATATATCTAAGGCCTAGGAGCAACTTTGTAAAAACTGGGTATTAAGTAAAAGCTATGAACAACCTTTAAATATGTTTTCTGCTATGTGCTCTCTAAAATGCATACCAGTCTGGTGGGTAGAAAACAGAAGTCAGAAATGAAGACTACATTTCTATCTCGTGCTTACAGACTTGCAGGCCCACAGAAAGATCCCATGTCCTTGACAGAGCCATCCATTCTCCTAAGAAGTGTAGGATGGGAGCACATTTTTCTCAAGTTAAGTTACACTATAAAAGAGGATAGTTGATTCTGGTTTTTGAGTTCACATTCCAATAGATCTGACACTGACCTTGAATTGTTGCAAATAATAAATGTTGAGGCAGGCAACTGAAAGAAAGCAAGCTACTGCAGTTTTAACCCCCCTATATACCAAGATAGGTACTCTCTTGGGATGGTACTAGTTCACTTAGTTTGAAGAAGAGAGTGCCCTTGTTTAGAAAATCCTGGAACACTTAATGGCTGTTATACACTGAGGAATGATTCCTCTCTTATCAGTCTGGTGAAGAATTCTTGATAAAACCCTCCCTCTCGTCCTACAGAAATAAATCTGTACCTAACATCAGAGAATCAATAACATATCAATGCTCTCAGCTATCATGCATGGATTCCACGGTGTACTTTCCTGTCCAAAGCTCCAAGTTTTCAATCACATCAATCTACTACAGCAGTAATGTAACCTGCAATATATCATTGCTGCATGAACCAGTAGGCATATGCTGATGTTATCAACTGCAGGCTAGGAAAAAAACGTAAGGTGACAATGCCGCCCAAGGACAGCAGCTGCTGACAATGAAGAGAACACCTCAAAGGAAAAGCAATTACACAAACCCTGAAGTACTCTAAATACACAAGATGCAAAAAATAACAATCATTCAGTTGTATAATTTCTTTTTGAGCATTATTCACCTTCTTTTAGAAAGCATGGGTCTACTAACAGGTCTCTTAAGAAGATGATATCTGCTGAATAGCTTAAAGAAACACTAAAAAATATCCAAGGAAGTAGTACTCAGTCTTTACAGGTTGCTAGATTTTAGACCAGACTCAGAAAAGACAGATTGAGACTTCATAGACATATTAACATAGAGCTTTTGCATGTTCCTGCAAAAATTAAATAGGTGATCTGCATTGCAGTTACATAAATTGTTCCACTTTTTGATCAGTAAATCAACAAAGGTGGTAAACTTCTTCACCTTTGCCAACCCATGAGCCACAAATTTCCATAAGAACTGTGAAACAATGGAGCATCTCTTATTTCTGTGGAAAGTTTCTGAATTCTATAAGCTTTTCCAAATTCTGTTCAAGACTACAGAGAAAGACGGAAGGCAGGAAAAAAAAATCTAGTGATACATTTAAACCAAACTAGGGCCTGTCACAAATATAAAGTAACTGATGTCACTGAATGCAATAAACATTCGGTGAAAACAAGGGAGAACGGTGGTGAAGAGAGTTTGTGAACAGAGATGTGTTGCTCTAATACATCTTGGGAAGCCCTTCTAGACTATCAGTTTTTTTAAGGGAAATAAATTGACGAGGCTCCCAGTAATAATGACATCACAATTTATTCTTGTGCTGTTTATTGCTTTCCATGATAGAATTTCAACCTTTTATAATAGAGCTCCCTTAAAAAATAGACTACTTTCTATATGAGTAAATGTGACACCCAGCAAACTGCAAGAAAAGCTTTCTACACATCTTGAAACACAGACAGATAAGATGTATTGTAAAGATTTATCTTACCGTACAGCTTTTGGCCCAAAGTACAGGAAGAGCTCCTTCCCCAAAGTTTCCACACCACTATAAACATATCCATGGAATTGTCTTGAGACATTCTGGATGTAATAATTATTATCATTCAATGCAGAATCCTAGTAGAAAATATATATGTACATGTAAACACACAAACGCTAAATAAAATGACAATTTAATTCCTAAATGTATTTATATTACTTCAGGTCCAGGTACATTCCAATGAGAAGAATAATCTCCAAAAGTTGAGTAACATAATCAGCTATTTACATACTTTTTGTCAAATTACTATGCAATCATTTAAAAAGACAGCAATCAAAAAATTAAGTGAAGAAAATAATTGGCAGACAATCTAAATGCATTTCTTCTAGTACCATATAGTCCTGCTTACAGGAAATAAAAACAAAGGAAAAACAATGTATTTTAAAACTTAAAACAGGAATAAATTTCTTTCATTTACAGAAATACAGACCAGTTCTCTGAAAAAGTGTTTCATAGAAACAATTTAAAATGATGGATAAAGTATGAAATAAGGGGCCAGAACGTGGCGCAGCATGTTTTGCCGCTGCCTGTGATGCTGGTATCCCATATGAGTTCTGGTTTGAGTCCCAGCTGCTCCACTTCTCATTCAATTCCCTGCTAATGTGTCTGGGAAGGCAACAGAAGATGGTCCAAGTGCTTGGGCCCCTGAACACATGTGGGAGACTCAGATGGAGTTCCAGGCTCCTGGCTTTGGCCTGGTTAGCCCCAGCCAATGTGGCCATTTGGGGAGTGAATCCGCAGATGGAAGATCTCTCTCTCTCTCCGTGTCTCTTTCTCCTTCTCTCTCTGTTACCCTGCCTTTCAAATAAATAAACTAATCTTAAAAAACTAAATATGCATGAAAATAAAATATTATAACTGCTTTGATGAACTTTTAAGTAAGGAAGGAACAGTAAGAGGTCAAAATAGAAGAGAATTTGAAGGAGTACATAGGCAGAGTATGCAGCCAGCTTTCACCATCAGGGCATTTACTGGCCTAAAGAATGAGAGACTCAATTTGCATGGTCATGTGTGGGTGCAGGGAATCAGGGATAAAAGCCAGAAGTCCCTGGGGAGGAGAATCTACTTTGATATATGCTCTGCTCTGACCACAATGTTAGGAACAGAGAAAAATAAATGTTTATAGCCTTTCCCCATCAACCTTGCAAAACCAAACAATTTATTAATAAGATTACAGTATAAAAAAAAGAAAAAAAAGATTATAGTATAAGTACTAAATACTATAGGAAAATCAAAGAAATTGTGAACTGAAATAAACATTACTTACAAAATACAAGTTCTGCCAAAGTAGGAAAGGAATAGGATTTGGTTTAGATATTGATAATGATCTTTTTCTTAAACTATTCATTACATATGTGTGTGTGTATGTATATATATATATATATATATATCAGTGTTCCTTGTATCCTTTTTAAAATCTATATATGTTTAATAAACATTTAATTTTATAATAAAATTTTAATAAAAATTTAAGGCTTATAAATGCATAACTATTATACCAGGATATTTCAAAAAGTTCGTAGAAAATAAAATTGAAGGGTAAGTTTATTTTGGTGTAAAAGAAGTTTGAAATCTATATTATTTTCTTTTTCTTTTTTGTTTTTGTTTTTGTTTTTTTTTTTTGACAGGCAGAGTGGACAGTGAGAGAGAGAGACAGAGAGAAAGGTCTTCCTTTTTCCGTTGATTCACGCCTCAATGGCCGCTGTAGCTAGCACACTGTGCTGATCCAAAGCCAGGAGCCAGGTGCTTCTGGTCTCCCACGCAAGTGCAGGGCCCAAGGACTTGGGCCATCCTCCACTGCACTCCGGGGCCATAGCAGAGAGCTGGACTGGAAGAGGAGCAACAGGGACAGAATCCGGCGCCCCAACCGGGACTAGAACCTGGTGTGCCGGCACTGCAGGCAGAGGATTAGCCTATTGAACTGAGGTGCTAGCCTATATTATTTTCTAATATGTATTGACTATGAAGCTTTTTAAGATCTCTCATGTGAATGGATTTCAAAAGTTTTTGTATCATCCTGAAAAAATAACAAAACAACAAAAAGTTTTTGAACCAATATAGGGCTATCAATTCCATTTTCCATGAACTTTGTGAAACACTGATATATAAGATAAAATAGGCACATATAATTATACCTACACATTAACTTTTTTTTTTACAATTTTTTTAAAACTTTTATTTAATCAATATAAATTTCCAAAGTACAGTTTTTGGAATATAATGGCTTCCCCACCAATAACCACCCTCCTACCCACAACCATCCCATCTCCCACTCCCTCTCTCCTCCCATTCTTAAGATTCATTTTTAATTATCTTTATATACAGAAGATCAATTTAATACATGCTAAGTAAAGATGAACAGTTTGCACCCACACAGACACAGAAAGTATAAAGTACTGTTTGAGTACTAGTTATAGCATTAATCCACATTGTACAACACATTAAGGACAGAGATCCTATATGGGAAGTAAGTGCACATGACTCCTGTTGTTGACTTAACAAATTGACACTCTTGTTTATGGCGTCAGTAATCACCATAGGCTCTTTTTTTTACTTACTAAATATAAATTTCCAAAGTACAGTTTATGGATTACAATGGCTCCCCCCCATAATTTCCCTCCCACTCACACCCCTCCCATCTCCCGCTCCCTCTCCCATTCCATTCACATCAAGATTCATTTTCAATTCTCTTTATATACAGAAGATCAATTTAGTATATATTAAGTAAAGATTTCATCAGTTTGCACCCACACAGAAACACGAAGTGTAAAATACTGTTTCAGTACTAGTTATAGCATTACTTCACATTGGACAACACACTAAGGACAGATCCACATGAGAAGTAAGTACACAGTGACTCCTGTTGTTGACTTAACAATTTGACACTCTTGTTTATGACATCAGTAATCTCCCTAGGCTCTAGTCATGAGTTGCCAAGGCCATGGAAGCCTTTTGAGTTTGCCGACTTCGATCTTATTCCGACAGGGTCATAGTCAAAGTGGAAGTTCTCTCCTCCATTCAGAGAAAGGTACCTCCTTCTTTGATGGCCCTGTTCTTTCCACTGGGATATTACTTGCAGAGATCTTTCATTTAGGTCTTCTTTTTCTTTTTCTTTTTCTTTTTTTCAGAGTGTCTTGGCTTTCCATGCCTCAAATACTCTCATGGGCTCTTCAGCCATATCCGAATGCCTTCAGGGCTGATTCTGAGGCCAGAGTGCTATATAGGATATCTGCCATTCTATGAGTCTGCTGTGTGTCCTGCTTCCCATGTAAGATCATTCTCTCCCTTTTTTATTCTATCAGTTAGTATTAGCAGACACTAGTCTTGTTTTTGTGATCCCTTTGATTCTTAGACCTATCAATGTGATCAATTGTGAACTGAAATTGATCACTTGGACTAGTGAGATGGCATTGGTACATGCCACCTTGATGGGATTGTATTGGAATCCCCTGGCAGGTTTCTAACTCCACCATTTGGGACAAGTCTGATTGAGCATGTCCCAAATTGTACATCTCCTCCCTCTCTTATTCCCACTCATATTTAACAGGGATCACTTTTCAGTTAAAATTTAAACACCTAAGAATAATTGTGTGTTAATTAAAGAGTTCAACCAATAGTACTGGAACAAAACAAAAATAATAATAAAATGGATAAAGTATTACATTGTACATCAACAGTCAGGACAAGAGCTGATCAAGTCACTGTTTCTCATAGTGTCCATTTCACTTCATCAGGTTTCCCCTTTGGTGCTCAGTTGTTGCCGATCAGGGAGAACATATGATATTTGTCCCTTAGGGACTGGCTTATTTCACTCAGCATGATGTTTTCCAGATTCCTCCATCCTAGGCTCTTGTCATGAGCTGCCAAGGCTTTGGAAGCCTCTTGAGTTAGCCAACTGTGATCTTATTTAGACAAGGCCATCGTCAAAGTGGAAGTTCTCTCCTCCCTTCTGAGAAAGGTACCTCCTCCTTTGATGGCCCATTCTTTCCACTGGGATCTCACTCACAGAGATCTTTCATTTAGGTAATTTTTTTTTTTTTGCCACAGAATTTGTATACACCAGGCAATGCCACGACTGAGAAAGAACTTCTAAGATTGATCCCATTCACAATAGCCACAAAACAATCAAATACCTTAGAATAAACTTAACCAAGGACATCAAAGATCTCTATGATGAGAATTACAAAATCTTAACGAAAAAAATAGAAAAGGATACCAAAAAATGGAAAAATCTTCCATGCTCATGGATTGGAAGAATCAATATAATCAAAATGTCCATTCTCCCAAAAGCAATTTATAAATTCAGTGTGATACCAATCAAAATACCAAAGACATTCTTCTCAGATCTGGAAAAAATGATGCTGAAATTCATATGAAACACAGGAGACCCTGAATAGCTAAAGCAATCTTGTACAACAAAAACAAAGCCAGAGGCATCACATTACCAGATTTCAGGACATACTACAGGGCAGTTGTAATCAAAACAGCATGGTACTGGTACAGAAGCAGATGGATAGACCAATGGAACAGAATAGAAACACCAGAAATCAACCCAAACATCTACAGCCAACTTATATTTGATCAAGGATCTAAAACCAATCCTGGAGCTAGGACAGTCTATTCAATAAATGGTGCTGGGAAAATTGGATTTCCACCTGCAGAATCATGAAGCAAGACCCCTACCTTTCACCTTATACAAAAATCCACTCAACGTGGATTAAAGACCTAAATCTACAACCCAACACCATAAAATTATTAGAGAACATTGGAGAAACCCCACAAAATATAGGTACCGGCAAAGACGTCTTGGAAAAGACCCCGGAAGCACAGGCAGTCAAAGCCAAAATTAACAATCGGGATTACATCAAATTGGCAGGTTTCTGTGCTGCAAAAGAAACAGTCAGGAAAGTGAAGAGACAACCGACAGAATGGGAAAAATATTTGCAAATTATGCAACAGATAAAGGGTTAATAACCAGAATCTACACAGAGATCAAGGAACTCCACAACAATAAAACAAACAACCCACTTAAGAGATAGGCCAAAGACCTCAGTAGACATTTTTCAAAAGAGGAAATCCAAATGGCCAACAGACACATGAAAAAATATTCAGGATCACTAGCCATCAGGGAAATGCAAATCAAAACCACAATGAGGTTTCACCTCACCCTGGTTAGAATGGCTTACATGCAGAAATCTATCAACAATAGATGCTGGTGAGGATGTGGGGAAAAAGGGACACTAATGCACTGTTGGTGGGGAATGCAAACTGGTAAAGCCACTATGGAAGTCAGTCTGGAGATTCCTCAGAAACCTGACTATAACCCTACCATACAACCTATCCATCACACTCCTTGGAATTTACCCAAAGGAAATTAAATTGGCAAATAAAAGACAAATAAAAGAGCTATCTGCACCTCAATGTTTATTGCAGTTCAATTCACAATGGCTAAGACCATGTCTATCCTAAATGTCTAACCTAAATATCTATCAACAGAAGACTGGATAAAGAAATTATGGGATATGTACTCTGCAGAATACTATACAGCAGTGGAAAAAAAAAAAAGAAATCCGTTCATTTGCTATAAAATGGAGGAATCTGGAAAACATCATGCTAAGTGAAATAAGCCAGTCCCAAAGGGACAAATATCATATGTTCTCCCTGATCGGTGACAACTAACTGAGCACCTAAAAGGAAACCTGATGAAGTGAGACGGACACTATGAGAAACAATGATTTGATCAGCTCTTGTCCTGATTGTCAAGGAAAAACTTAATACTTTATTCCTTTTAGTATTTTTTTGTTCTACTTAATACCACTGGTTGAACTCTTTAATTAAAACACAATTATTCTTAGGTGTTGAAATTTAACTGAAAATTGATTCCTGTTAAATGTAAGAGTGGGAATAAGAGAGGGAGGAGATGTACAGTTCAGTACATGCTCAGTTGAACTTACCCCTAATGGCAGAGTTAGAAACGTGCCAGGGGATTCCAATTCAATCCCATCAAGGTGGCATGCACCAATGTCATCTCACTAGTCCAAGTGATCAGGTTCAGTTCATAATTGATCATAATGATAGGATTAAGAGTCAAAGGGATCACATAAACAAGACTAGGGTCTGCTAATACTAACTAATAGAACTAAAAAGGAGAGAACAATCCAACATGGGAAGTAGGATACACAGTAGACTCACAGAATGGTAGATGTCCTAAAAAGCACTCTGGCCTCAGAATCAGCCCTTAAGGCGTTTGGATCCAGCTAAAAAAGCCCATGAGAGTATTTTAGGCATGGAAAGCCAAGACACTGTGGGAAAAAAAAAATGACCTAAATGAAAGATATCTGTGAGATAAAATAGGTGCATATAATCATATCTACACATTAAATTTCAAAAAAATATTTGTGAGGAAGAGAGAGAGAGAGAGACAGCCAGAGAGACATGGATTGTTGTTGCCTCTCATGGTCTGCATTAGCAGGAAGCTGGAGTCAAACCCAGACACTTTGATGTGGGAAGCAGATGTCTTACTAGGCACTTTAACTGTTACGCTAAATACATACCCCTACATAGTTACTCTTATGTCTTCAAAATGTTCATGATAAATACATATTATGAAAGAACAAGCACTGATTTAAATGTTGTTTGCACAAAAAATAAACATTTTAATTCCATTTTTTCATGAACCTTTTGAAGTTCTCTCTGCCTCTCCCACACACAAATACACACAAATGCACATTCAGTACTATACAGTAGCTTTCTCTAGTCTTTGGTTAGGAGGGCATTTGCTGTTATTGCCATCCCTGTGTTTTAGTATCCTTAAACTCTTTAAATTTTATAAGTTACAATCAAAAATCAACTTTTTTTTTAAATGCCTGGTTTGAGAGCCAGCTACTCCACTTTTTTTTTTTTTTATTTGAAAGAAAGAGTTAGAAACAGAGAGAGAAAGAGAAAGGTCTTCCTTTTTCCGTTGGTTCACCCCCCAAATGGCCACTACGGCTGGCATGCTGCGCCGTTCTGAATCCAGGAGCCAGGTGCTTCCTCCTGGTCTCCCACGTGGGTTCAGGGCCCAAGCACTTGGGCCATCCTCCACTGCCTTCCTGGGCCACAGCAGAGAGCTGGGCTGGAAGAGGAGCAAGCAGGACTAGAACCTGGCGTCCATATGGGATGCTGGCACTGTGGGCAGAGGACTAACCAAGTAAGCCACAGCAGCTCCCACATGACTATTTCTCACTGTATAGTCCTCAACCTGACTGTTCCCTTCCCTCTTCCTAAGATGGGAAACTAAATGACTAGGTTGCTCCCAGTTATTGCTTGTCTGCTCCCTGTGCAGACCTTCTTTCCTCTACTTAATTCTCACTTTACTATGTTTTATAACAACTTCTGGCCAAGAAAAAAATAACCTTGAAATAAACATTGCTGTCACAACGTGTAATAAAACCGTAAATGAGTCCCAAATGTCTCATGTGAGGTCTGCTCACATCACTAAATTAATAGCTTCGACAAGAACTTATACCATTTAGTTAAAAACTAAAAACCATCAGCTATAATAACTCCTGTTGTTCACTTTATCTCCAACACTCACATCCTTTAACAACAAAAATGGTGACACCCAGAAAGACACCATTAAATTTAATTGGATTTAATTGGATTAACTCATGTTAGGAAAGTTTATTGATCTTCCAGTATGTGTCACTATTTGTTCTAGATGCTGGTAGTTTATCAATAAATAAAGCAACTCAAACACAGTGCCCTCATGGAGTTTATATTCTGATGGGAGGAAGAGTAGGCAATAAACATAAGCAAGCAGTACACTAGAAAATCCTGAGAAGAAACTGAGATGAGAAAAAGATCCAAGATAGGGGGAGAGCACAGCCATGTGAGCAAGTTTTAAATAAGCTGAGGGAGTGAGACAGGATCCAGACAAGAGGAATGGCAGGGAAAAAGCATAGAGTTATTGAAGATCACTGTTTCCACAGCACAGAGAAAAGAAGTCTGATATGCAATGAGAACAGACTATGTGTCCCACAGGGTCCAACCTGAGGAGAGGCTTTTCTCTGACAGTAATAGAGTGGAAGAAAAATATGATATACATTTAATTTTTAATTTTCTTTCTGGCTGTTGGGTACAATTTGGCTGATGGGTAGTACTTAGAAGACTACTGCAAAAATCAAGACAAGAGATGAAGATCTGGAAAATTATGGTAGCAGTGGAGACACAGAAAAGTGGCCATATTTCTATTTGAAGGTACTTCTAAGAGGTTCTGCTGGTGGACTGAATATGGGAGGTGAGAGAAAAGTTCAGGATGATAAGTTTTTGGCTTGAACAACTGGAAAATAAATGCTATCCATCAAGATGAGGACTTAAATACACTGGGAGAGAAAGAACAGGGGTTGGGTTTTAGACATGATGATGTTGAGATGTATATTGGTCAAAAAAAAAAAAGTGAGATGTATATTAGACATGTAAGTAAAAATGTTAAGTAAGCAGATGGATATAGGAGATTTGTCTAACCTGAAAACATGAGTTTTTCAATGATCAGCAGATAAATTTTTGCTTTAAAACTGGGACATTGGATAAGGTAGCAAATGCTGTGGTATTTCAGACATTGGAAACAATTTTTATATCATACAATAATGGTATTTGGAGATGGGACTACTGGGAGATAATTAAGGTTGAATGAGTTCATGAGGCTGGGGGTCACCATGACAGTATTTGTGGGTTTACAAGAGGAAGAGAGATCCCAGCTAGCATGCTTGTCTCATTACGTGATACTTTCAACCATGTTATAAAGCAGCAAGCAGGCCCCCACCAGATGCTGGTGCTATGATCTTGGACATACCAGTCTCTAAAACTATGAGCTATATAAACCCTTATTCTTTATAAATTATTCTGTCTCAGATACCTCTTAATAGCAATAAAAACAGATTACAGCAAAGGGCTACGTATAAGGCCCAAGAACTAAAGTCTGTGGCACTCCAATGAGGATGTTGTGTTATGCCCAGATTGTTGGATCCCCAGAAAGTCACCAGAGACTCGATCTCGTCAAAATGCAAAAGCAAGGTTTACTCAGGAACTACAAGCCACGACACAGACCTCATCCAAACCAACTGACCCAACGGAGGCAGGAGGAAGGCCCCAGGCCTCACTCGGGGAGCGCTTTTAAAGGGTAAATACTTTTAAAGGGAAAATACTCAGGGTTACATCAGCGGGAGCTTACAGTATGGGGCCACTTGTGATTGGTCAGGGCTACTCATGGTTGGCCTGGCTTTTCCTGGTTGGCTTGAGTCTAGGAGATTTCCTTATTTGGTCGTAAGCTATGAGCTGCCCTTTTGTAAGTTTCAGTTTCCCCAAAATGTTTGCTTTTACGGGAACTCGGACCTGCTCCAGAAAATGGAGGCTGCTTTTAAAACGGAGGCACTTTGGCTCTTCATGTTGAACTAAAAAGCAAAAGAAAGTTATGATGTCAGAAAGAACAGGGAGAGGAACCAACAAAGGAGATGAAGAAGGCAGCCAGCAGGGTAGGAAAAAAGCCAAGCGAATGTGGTGTTCTGAATAAAAATGAAAACCATGTTTCAAGGAAGAAGATACTTCAAGGGATGCCAATGAATCAAGTAAAATGAAGACTGAGATTTTGCCACTGCACCTGGAGTGTAATAGGAATTACTGACAAGAGTTTTGAAGAAATGGTGGTGGGGAAATCCTGGCTGAAGTGGGTTTAAGAGATAATGAGGGGGCAGCGCTGTGGTGTGGCAGGTAAAGCCACTGCCTGCAGTGCTGGCATCCCACATGGGCGCCAGTTCGAGTCCCGGCTGCTCTACTTCTGATCCAGCTCTCTGCTAAGGCCTGGGAAAGCAGTAGAAGATGGCCCATGTGCTAGGGCCCGTGCACCCACATGGGAAACCCAGAAGAAGTTCCTGGCTCCTGGCTTCGGATCGGCACAGTTCTGGCAGTTGCGGCCAATTGGGGAGTGAACCAGCAGATGGAAGACCTCTCTCTCTCTCTCTCTCTCTCTCTCTCTTTCTCTCTCTCTCTCTGCCTCTCCTTCTTTCTGTGTAACTTTGACTTTCAAATAAACAAATAAATAAATCTTTAAAAGAGAGAGATAACGGGAAAGAAGAATTAAAGATAGGTAAGAGAAATGCACAGTACTGTACAGAGTACAGAAATGGAGTGATATCTGAGGGGAAACAGCCAAGAGTGTTTTTGTTTGTTTCAAGATAAACATAGTTGTATATTGAAGAGGAAGATTTAGTAGAGGAATACATTTACCTTAAGGGGAGAAAGAAGGGTTGAAGCAATGTCTTCAACATGCCAGAAGGTGTTTCAACAGACATACATGGTTTGTTGGTCTTGAGGGAAACAGGGATGGTTGTGCTACAGTATCAGCAAAGAAGGCTGATTACCTGGGTGCACACGCTGATGGATAGGTGGATATAATTGTGCAAATTCAGTGAAATAGGAATTAAAGTCATCAAATGACAGAAATGAAGGTTCTGTGACTCTGGACCTCTAAAGTTATATGTAACATATTCAATTTCACCACATTTCTAACATCACAATTTCAGTTCATCATTCACAGGTTGAGGCCAGTGCCCCACACAAATAGTGTTACTGGTTCCAATCTAATAATTGAGTTCTTTTCAGATAATTATAAAATTTTTCATTGAAATCTCACTGGAAAGGGCATTAGGTCATCTAATTATATCAACTAAATGTTCAAGAGTTAAGGTTGTTAATTTTATTGAAAAAAGTACTTTTCATATTTACCTACTTAATCTTGTGTTTACATCATAACTTCCCTTGATTGTTTATTTTACCGTACAGGTTCTGAAAACACAACCAACTTTCTGGAGACGTTTTCTATTCTGTAAGGACATCTGCCCAGTTATCAAATCACCAAAACTGAACTCAGTATTACTGCACTATGAAGTTTAATTGTAACAAGCAAACCAAAATATTTAAAAGTACAATTCACATAAAGTTTTTTGTACCACTCAATCTTAAACTACTATATGATAGAGATTTCAAAAGAGAGCAAAAATGAAAGAAAAAGAAAAGTATGGGGTCTTAAGGGAAATCTCAACTTCTTCCCCCAAATATTAAATATGCCAAGGGCTCCTAGTCATGTCTACTGGCAAGGGATTCAAACATAGCTTATCCTGACTTCTATCCTAGATTTTTCCTAGGGAATTTTTAACTATGTCGTAAATGAGTATATAAGGTCCTGCTCCAGGATTATCCAGAACCCTCACTATAAGGAATCTGGTTTCTTATAGCCCATGAAGAAAGCAGCAGAAACATCTTGAATAATCAATGCTAGGAGCTGGGAAAGTAGTTTTTTAAAAAAACTTTTTATTTCTAGAATTACGCCTTCAAGGCACTAAAAGTTGTGCTGGAACAGACATCTGTATCTGCAAATCTACTGACAACTATTAGGCATTAGAAAAATCTAGTCATGAAAAATTTGACCTTTTAGGAAAAGAAAGTTGCAGTGAATAGTCTTTTAAAACTTCGTGGTTACTGGGCCACATATTAATAAAACAAAAGGGAGTAAGTACCTTCATAAATAAGTTTTGTAGTGTACAGAAGGAGGAATCTAAAAAATAAAGGCCAATATACTTAAAATGCATGAGGCCATTATATATCTTCATACAGCCATCAAGAAAAAGTGAAATATGTTGCCTGGCTGACAAAGACTCAAAGAGAACTTAAAAATCAAATCCCTAAGGGTGTGTTACACATCTTACATTTTCTACTGATGTCTTCTCTATTCTCCACAATTAAAAACAGCATATAAAATGACATAAAAATCCTGAAAGTTATGAAATTAAAAGCTTTACAAATGTTGGAAAAAGATGTTTATGGCCTGATGAATGTAAATATTAAAATAGATATTGATCAAGAGACCCAATGGGGAAATGATCACAGACAAATGCTGACATATGAAAAAATACTGACCTGAAACAATGAAATGACTTCCGTGCAGCAGAAACTCTTCCAACTATAGATGCTGTGTGACCCTAGCTTAATAATAAATGTTAATAGCTGATAAGGCATTGGTGAATTAAAATGAAATGTTAGTATAACCTCTTCCTTGCTCACATATATATTTTCCAATTCTCTCTAGTACTGGTGTTTCCTTACCTGGGCAACAGAAAAATCTGGAGGCTTTCTAACTGCCAAACTTAGTACAGTGTTTTCTAAACCACTGTCATAGTACTTACTACATTGAATTATTATTTGTAGGTGCCTTGTATTTCTCCCTTGTCTGTAAGGTCTTTGGGGACAGTAAGTCATGTTTAGCTAATATCCCAGAGGGCTTTACACAATACCTGATGTTCAGTAAACATTTGTGGGATTAAACAGATACCTCTTCCCTTCCCTCTTGAGTATGGTTTTGAAGTATAGGCTCACTGTCTCCCCACCCACTATTCCCATCTTGATTTACCTTTCCCAGGATTTCTTGGCAAAAACATCTACTCTGCCATCTGCTTCAATTTGCTTGAAAATTTAACACCCCAGTCTTTTGTTTTCTAATTATCTGCAATGGAATGAGATTGAAATATATAAAAGTCCAAATTCTCAAGGCTACCAAAAGTTATATGGAAGTAAAATTCACTGGAGTTTCTCATAAAATTATAAGAACTTTGTGGGAAGGTTTAAAAGAGGAATGAAGGAGGCGGGGGAAGATGGAAAAGAAGAAGAAAGGGATGACGCATACATAACAACCAGACCTGGAATGTCCAGCTCTATTTGACATGTTTACTTAGCATTTAAATGGGTGCTTTAAAAACATCTGCTCCAATATTTCATTTTGGTTTGGAGGGAAATGATAAAGATTTTTTTGTTCAGTTGTCCCTCATGCAGATGTTCTACCCAGCGCTATTGATTGCTATTACAATATTTTTTCACAATAATTAGTTCTAGATAATACACTTGGGACAAATAAAATGGCCAACTTATGGTTGGTCATTACAAGCAACTGCATATATTTTTCACTATATTTTTAAAAATTCCATCATAAAAGCACCAGTAATAGTAATGTTCCTCTTCTGTTGAGAGCTATTGTACACAAACTGAGCAAGCCTTTTCCAATAAACCTAAGATTTACAAGACTTTTGCTTGTCCTACAGTAGAATCCAGGGTTATCACCTCTTTCTACAAGCTTCTGCTGTCCAAATTCAAAACTTAATTTCCTCAACCCTGTTATCTTTACTGTAACTATACACAATTTCCCATTAGATACTTGACTTTCTCTTGTTGACCCTTATAATCCTGTTACTGTATTATTTGAACATTTCATCCATGTATTTTTTCCTTCTAAAATAGAGATGAAAATCTCCTTTGCTGCAATTTTAAGTATGATTGAGAAGGGTTCACCTTCCCATTTTCAAGTGGCTTAATAATATGAAATCTTCAAAACAACATATATTTTCAGAGACAGCACATGATTTATTGTGCTGATGACCATTTATCCTGCTTATCCATGGGTGAACACAGAAGATGAACTTTTCAGAGAATAAGACTTTTCCATAATAAATGTGTCAACTCTGTTGCAGTTATATATTTTCCCCACAGAGAGGAATAAAACACCTTATTGACTTTCATATTCTTTCCTCCTTTTTCCCCAAATGTTTCCCCCACATATAAAAGCTATTTTTAACCAGAGGTCACTTATCTCCCAATCTAAGCAATCAAAGAACCTAATTTTAAAATGGTCTCAACGCACCGAAATAGAGGTCTTTAGGACCATGTGTTAAAATGAATTCTACAATTTTGTAAGAGCAGAAGTTTAAGCACTTATCCAGACTAAATACCTTGTACCTTATTTGAGGGCACTGAATGATTATAAATCCTTCATAAAGGAATACGGTGCTCCTTAGATAAGTGCATCTGATGAGAAAGCCCTGATCCAGGAGTAAAGGAATGATTACCAGAATGTTTATGTTGCTAGGCAGTAAGCTAAGAGTTTTATGTGTCCTTTAATTTAATCCTAACCAGACAAACTGGGATGTGAGGGTAAGCATCTCCAGATGAGGAAGAACAAAGGAGCGGTAATTCTAAGTCAAGATGGTCCTTGTTCTTTTCTTGATAGCATATGGAATATTTTAGTGTTGGATAAAAAGCTACAATAGCCATGGAAAATCACCTCTCCTAGTTTCTTCTGCTGTTGAAATGTTAATCTGTTCTGTTTTGCCTTGTTTCAGGATTCCATATAATGTCAGATGCTGCTGCTAGTGATCCTGAATCATTAAGAAGAAACCATTATCTGTGTGCATTTAAGAAGATAAGGAGATATTTCATGCATGTTCTATAAAATATTTAGAAAACCCTTTTGGACACTTAAGGGAATGGCCTTCATTTAGCAGGAAAATGAATCTCCATGGATTAGCTCATTCCTTCAAATAATGGCAGTAAAATGAGCTATGATTTTTTTTCCACTTCAAAGGAGAAGGTATATAATGCTATAATGACTTCATTATTTTTATGAAAATAAGAATTTTCATATAACATGCACAACAAAACAGATAAATACTCATAATGAGAGATTCCAAACAATTTATTTTTGAATCCTTAATCATTTTGTACCATTCAAGACTTTGTTCTTCTCTAGCCATTCAACATTTATTAAATGCCTACACTGTTCACTGACACTGTGCAGTATATATGAAGATGAATAAGAGTAGCTAGCATATTAACTACATGTATCAAATCATAAAGACTGATGAAAATAACAAGAGGAGCATGTTTCAAGTGAAATGAATGCTTATAAATAAACTGTTTCATATCCTGTTTTGTGAAAGTAGATTGAAAACACATGCAGATTATGTACTGATTTCACAAAAATATTGTATCCACCCACCAATTAAAATCGGAGGACTAACTCTTCAAAGCTCATTAACCAGACATGTTCATTTACATTCCAGTGTTGTTTCTTAGCATTAGTTTCCACAAGCTCCAGCAGAGTTTTTATGCAATGTGCTTACACAGTTGCATAATTTTATGCTGACAAGACAATGGATCAAAACTCAGAGAAATAATAGAGTGCATACATGACTAACAGATGCTGAGATCTTTAGGTACAGGCTTTCTTCTTCAAGATGAGGACCAGTTGTCACAAGGACACATGCATTACAGTATGTTCTCTGTGAATTTTAAACTGGAAGAGGAATGCTATCTGACAAACAATAACTGGTTTGGTATAATAATAGACACTTAGGTAGGGTTTTCTTGTTTGTTATTTTTAGTATAATAATTATCTGAAGTTTACTTTATTTGTAATACTGAATTTTTTGACTTTACATAATTTTCTTCATTTTTATTGCACTGTAGAGAACATAGTATGCAGTTACTAAATAATTTCTAAATGCTGCTTTGCGACAACTAACCATTTCAAGCCAGCAGTAAAATCATCTAGTTTCAACTCTGACACAAAAGCCTAGGAAGACTCGCTTATCTGTTATAGTAATCATCTTGCCATAGGTTTGTAACAACCTACAATGTTTTAATGAAGTTTACTATGAATCAACACCCCCCAAACATTCAAAATATTTTGCATATCTATAAAACTTATCATTATTTTTTTAGCTCCAAGTTCCAGAACATGTATCCATGGCAAAATATTTAGAAGTTTGCCATGATCCACAAAGAGAAAATTAACTCCATGCTTATTTTCAAATCCACTGTCCACAGGACAGGATTTTTTAATACTAATCACAAAGACCTATTTCAATTTTTTTATATCTCCTTGTATCCATATAATAGCTTTAAATGCAGGGGTTTTTAATTTGTAGAGTACAGCTTATTAGATACCATTGCCAGGTGATGTTAATTACCAACCAAACATTAACAAAGCATTTCTATTATATTATCAGGCTAATTTCTTTTGTGCAATCAGAACACAGGAACAGACATTGATAGAAGAGAATGGATACGAGAATAGACTACATTAAACAAAACAAAAATTGTTATAGACATAGCCAAAAACACAAGGCCATACTTCTCTGGTTAATAAATACCAGTGCTACAACATTATGGCATTGCTACCATTGTGTTGGCTGAATCATTTATTACTAAGAGGAGCCATAGGCTAGTTAGGAGTATAGTCTTTGGAAGCCAAAAATAAAGAGATCAAATCCTAGCTCACCACTTCTGATCCAGCACCCTGCTTATGCACCAAAAGGCAGCTGAAGATCCCCCGACTCGCCACCCATGTGGGGAGACCATCTGGGATCCTGGCTTAAGGCTGGCCCAGCATTGGCCATTTCAGCCTCTTGGGGTTGAAGCAATGGACAGAAAATCTCTGTCATTCCCTTTCTCTGTGTTCTGTCTTTCAAATAAATAAAATAAATCTTTGTAAAACATCAAAATTAACAAAAACTTAGCTTAACCCCTTGCTATTCATGTGACCTTGGGCTACTGGCTTAAATTCATTCTGAGCCTCACATTCTTCGTGTATATAACTGCATTAATGTTTTATCATTCGGTTATTCTCACATTAAAAGTAAAAGCACTTTATGCTTTGTCACCAGAAATAATTACAACAAACCTTTAACAAATCTGTTATTACTCCCTTTATTTAAAAAATTATTTATTTGAAAAAAGAGTAAGAGAGAGAGGGAGAGACAGAAAGAGGTCTTCCATCCACTTCTTCACTCCCCAAATGGCCCCAACAGCAGGGGCGGGGCCAGGCCGAAGCCAGGAACCAGGAGCTTCTTTCTGGTTTTCCAGGTGGGTGCAGGGACCCAACCACTTAGGCCATCTTCCACTGCTTTCTCAGGCCATTAGCAGGGAGCTACATCAAAAGTGGAGCAGCTAGGACTCAAACTGGTGCCCATATAGAAATTCGGCATTATAGATGGGGGCTTTACCCACTATGCCAGAGCCCGCCCAATCACAACAAACTTAAAAGGGAGTGTTCATGCTATTTTATCTAAACACCAATGAGATGAAAGTTAGTTAAAACATTAGGTTGGATTTTTATAGCAAGTTCCTTGCCTTTTTCATCCTTATATCCCTGGTGAGACAGGTTAGAAATAGGATTCACAAAATCAATGCCCTCCCAACTGGACATGTCTCTGTCTCCCACCACAGCATACTCTACCCAGCTTGGCTCCAAATCAATCAGAAGCAAGGACTGTCCACCTACTAATGGCAAAAGATCCCCTACTGCCCCATTAGCCACTTCCCTCACTGGTGTGAATGCACAGAATAGTCCAGGCTCACTAATATATGATCTTCCTAGGGAGGTGGTAGTGAGCAACAGCACCACTTAAAGAAGCAACTATGCCTGTGCACACCACCAAGCCAGGTGCAAACTGAAGTGCCCTGTGCATAGGGGACAAGTCAGAGACTGAAAGGGTGTGGTACACTCCCCAGCCAGATACAAATCCCTGATCAGCTGGGGTGGGGGCTGAAGCTGGGTGGCGGAACCTCTTCTCAGTTGGCCTCTTGCTAATTTCTGCTTGCAAGTGAGCCAAAGAACTCTGTCTCACTAGGAGCTAACGTAAAACCTAACACAAAAGACATTACTGTTGAATGATAAAAATTATGATATCCATAGCATATTTGTATCATATCTGTAACTAAGTCCTATCACCTTCACTTCTGAAGTCCTGATGCTTTTCCCTTTTCTCCCCTACCAGCATGGGAGTCCAAGCTGCTCATGTGGACAACCCCAGTCATCTCCTTTTGAAGGTAACGGTCTCTTTTCTGGCTTCCTTTCTCCTTGTCAAGGCAGAGTGATCTTTCCAGGGCATATAAAAATCTTTTCATGCATCCAAATCCCTGACTCCTAGTATAAATACAAAGTCCTTAATTTGATCTACAGATTTACAGTCTACCTCCTACCCACCAATTCAGTCCTTACTCTTTACTCTAAACCGCATTCCTTCCCTTATTCTTTTTCTAGCTACAATGGTTTTCTTTCAGTTCCTTAATAGGCTTGAAACCCTCTTCATTTGCCATCCCTCAGCTTGCAGTGTCCTGCGGCCAAACTCGATCCAGGTGCTATACATCTCCTACTTAGCTTGGATGCTTCCGCAGGGAAGCCTTCCCTGACCTTCCTATGAGTCCTTAAGGAACCATATACCTCTCTTCAGAACACTTACCTATTTATATTTCTTTCTGCTACTATTTAACGAATAGCAGTTTATGTTTTCATCTATAGTCTCCATAAGGGCATTTACTCCACAGGTGCCTTGAGTGGTCAAAATGTGGTTGAATAAGTGCTTTTCAAAATTATTAGTATTCCTAAAAAACCATCTAAAATCCCTCTTGGTGGTACCTTGAAACAGTTATAATAAATGCTGTAATAAACAATAAATAGAGAGTACTTACTGACATATCAAGTAATAGTAAATAAAATAAAAGGGCAATTGGAAGGAGATGAGAAACACTCTCCTTCCAAGTTGGAAATGTAGTTTCCCAGACTTAGACGGTCATTTCTTTCAAGTTGTAAGCATCTGCTAATCTTACAGCAGGCAACTTTTTCTTCCAAAGACTATGAGGAAGCTTTGCAAGAGAACTTGAAATACACAAAACACTGGCCAGCGCCGCGGTTCAGTAGGCTAATCCTCCACCTAGCGGCGCCGGCACACCGGGTTCTAGTCCCAGTTGGGGCGCCGAATTCTGTCCCGGTTGCCCCTCTTCCAAGCCAGCTCTCTGCTGTGGCCTGGGAAGGCAATGGAGGATGGCCCAAGTGCTTGGGCCCTGCACCCCATGGGAGACCAGGAGAAGCACCTGGCTCCTGCCATCGGATCAGCGTGTGCACCGGCCGCAGTGTGCCAGCCGTGGTGGCCACTGGAGGGTGAACCAATGGCAAAGGAAGACCTTTCTCTCTCTCTCTCTCACTGTCCACTCTGCCTGTCAAAAAAAAAAAAAAAATACACACAATATTGTGTGCGTCCTTGAAATATAATCATGCACACATCTAAAGGGCTTTTAAAGCATGATGGCTTAATCAGAATATCTTTAACCCCGGCCTAAATTCTTACCAAATAGTTCACTATCTGCAATGAAAGGCTAAATGGCAAGAAGCTGTGACACAATTTACTTTACAAAGAAATAAATTCACTGCCCCTTCACTAGATAGCATTATCAAATGGAAAGTCAGTGCTGCATTTTCTACATGCAATTTTAGAATTATATAGTAGTTGTCAGATACTTAGCAACGGCAGAATATTAGGCAAGCAAGAAGCCAGAATTTTATACTAAAAGCTTATCTTGAAAACGTGAAGAAAAATATAATCAAAGGTTGCAGAGATTTTATAACATTAACAGTGGAAAATAAATCTGTGGACAGAGGTAAGTCATCTTTTGCTGGGTTATAAAGGAAGGTGATATAGACGAAAAACACCTTCAGTTGATTCTCTCCCGGGGATCCTGCTGAGCCGGCACCAGCCCATACAGGCTAACGGGAACAGTCTTCTCCCCCAGGGCAGAGTGAGAATGAACCTGTAGAGACCACGGGTTTCCCACGGAACCCGGACCAGGGCAGGCACGGCAGTCCGACCCCGGAACCAATGCTGTCTTTACTGCACTTCTCCCTGCCGGCCACACGGCCAGTTATAGGTGGAGCTCACCTGGGAAGAGACCACAGCTGCGGAGGCTGCGAGGGGCAACGCCGCACCCTGCAGGCTGGGCAGAGCGGTACCCCGTACCTCGGTCACCGCCTGGCCCGGGAGCACCCGCGTCCGAATTTTCTCTCCATTCAGAGTACAGCCTGGTCCTTCCACCATCGCCGAGCCAGCACTGTGGCCCACCTAGCTGCGGGCCCGCTGAGGAGACTGCAGGGTAAGTTAACCTCCGCGCGGGCACAGACGGCAGAGAGAAAGTTCAAATCTCCCGCGCGCCCAGCCCCGCCCAGGGCTTAAGTCCTCCCGCCCGGCGCGGGCCGCGCCCCTCCGCGCATGCGCTGCGGCTCCCCTCCGCGTCTTCCTGGGACGGTAGACGAGAACGCAAAGGCGGCGTAGGATATGGGACTTGAGAAGCTCCAAATGTACTGCCTTTGTTGTGAGGTTTTTCTCTTGTCTTCGAGCTGTTCAGTACTGCATATCTGTTCTGACCTTCATCTCCTAAAATCCCAGTGTGGCCGGCCTGATTTTTCCGTGTTCTCTGTTTTGACGTGGGTGGGAGCAGAAAGGGGGCTTTTTTTTTTTTTTTCTTACAACAGATTTTTTTCCTCTCCTGTGGATTTGTATAGAAAATATATATTATATATTTGTGTGTATATATATAAATGGCTTTTTATGGTAACTCATGAGCAGCCGATCCTCAGTAACATATAAACAACCCCTTCACTTTTGCATAGTTGAATGAGTCCTGCCCAAACTCATACATCCATTTTGTTATGGGGCGCCCAGAAATGAACGTTATTTGAAATTGCTTTCTAGAAGATAGGACACTATATAAATTTGAGGATTCTGCACAGCTTTTCAAATTTACCTATAAACCTAAGCAAATATGAGTACATACATACATATAAGAAGCTAGTGACTCCACACAACTTTGTGACTTATGAAGAATTCTTTTTTTTTTTTTTTTTTTTTGACAGGCAGAGTGGACAGTGAGAGAGAGAGAGAGAAAGGTCTTCCTTTTTGCCATTGGTTCACCCTCCAATGGCCACCGCGGCCGGCACGCTGCGGCCGGCGCACTGCGCTAATCCAAAGGCAGGAGCCAGGTGCTTCTCTTCGTCTCCCAAGGGGTGCAGGGCCCAAGTTCTTGGGCCATCCTCCACTGCACTCCCTGGCCACAGCAGAGAGCTGGTCTGGAAGAGGGGCAACCGGGACAGAATCCGGCGCCCCGACTGGGACTAGAACCCGGTGTGCTGGTGCCGCTAGGTGGAGGATTAGCCTATTGAGCCCTGGCGCCGGCAGAAGAATTCTTTTTTAATTTAAATAGTGAACACTTAAACAATGTCAATCCGTAAGTGATTTCATAAGCATATCACTGCACTACAGTTAGTACAGAAAAATAAATGCATTACAACTTTGTACTAATGACCAGACCTTGAAAACTCAAAGATTGTTCAATCTTTCTCCTTGTGGGTAGAGATCAGTGGTTCAAGTTGGCTGGATCAGGTTTAGGATTATTTGTACTTTACTTCCTTGTTCAATGTTTGTTTACTCTTATAGGTCATGTTGTTAATCAAGAAAGAATATTGTTATCACCAATCAAATTCAGTAATAATCTGTACTTTGAGGGAGGAAAGCCCTATACACCTTTGTTACTTTCACTTTTGCATTACTTTTTACTAACAAATGATCTCTCTTTTCTTTTTTTTTTAAGATTTATTTATTTATTTGAGAGATGGAGTTACAGACAGAGAGGGATAGACAGAGAGAGAGGTCTCCCATCTGCTGGTTCATTCCCCAAATAGCCACAGTGACCAGAGCTGGACCAATGCAGAGCCAGGAACTTCTAGGTCTCCCGGGTGGATGTAGGAGCCCAAGCACTTGGACCGTCTTCCACTGCCTTCGCAGGCCATTAGCAAGGAGCAGGATTGGAAGTGGAGCAGCCAGGACTTGAACTGGGATGCTGGCGCCATAGGTGGAGGCTTAACCTATTCCAGCAGAGTGCCGACCCCATCTCATTTTTTTTTTTTTTTCCCAAAGATTCCATGAAACAAAATTTGGCAATGCCTACTTGGGTGATGTGGCCCAACGTTTCACAGGAAGTTAGAGTCAATATACTGGCTAGGTCTGCAACTGTCAAAAAACTTCATTGAGAAGATCTGTTTCTGAAATGATTCACTTGTATGGCTGGTGGCTGGAGGCCTTAGTTCTTCATCTTAGTGCTCTAATTACACGGCTGCTTGGCTGTTCTCATCACATGGCAACTGAGTTTCCCCAGAGTGTGTGAGCTAAGAGAAAAGGCAAAGAGAACACTGTCAGGCCCTTTACTGTCCAATCACTTTGATTACCTAGAGTCTAATTCTATTTTGTGGTTCTATAACAAAATATCTGAGACTGGGTTTTGGAAAAACAGAAATGTATTTCTCACAGCTCTGGAGACAGAGAAGTCTAAGACCAAGGTGCTCGTAAGTCGGTTGTCTAGTGAGGGTGCAGTCTGTTCCCAAGATGACACCGTGAATCTGCATGTCCTCCCAAGAAAGGGAATGCTTTGATACCAGAGGGCAGAAGGCAGAGGGTGAAAGTGGTTTATTACCCCTGTCAAGTTATTGTATAAGGATGCCTAATCCCAATCATGATGTCTCATGACAGAATCGTTTCTGAAGAGTCACACACCCTCAATATTGTTGTGTTGAGGATTAAATTTTGGAGGGGCAAAAACATTAAATCCTAGCACATAGACTGTTATTTTTTAAAGATTTATTTATTTATTTGAAATAGTTACACAGAGAAAGAAGGAAAGGCAGAGAGAGGGAGAGAGAGAGGTCTTCCATTTGCTGGTTCACTCCCCAATTGGCCACAATGGCCGGAGCTGCGCTGATCCAAAGCCAGGAGTCAGGAGCTTCCTCTGGGTCTTCCCTTGTAGGTGCAGGAGCCCAAAGACTTGGGCCATAGCAGAGAGCTGGATCAGAAGTGGAGCAGCCAGGTCTCGAACCAGCACCCATATGGGATGCCGGCACTGCAGGCGGCAGCTTAACCCACTAAGCCACAGCGCCGGCCCTTCGACTATTCTTGTCACTTATTATAGCATTCACTAGAAGCCAGTCATTAAGTACAGCCTGTAGTATAGGGAGGGAATAAAGCTTTGTTTCTTGAAGATAGGAGTATCAAAGAATTTGTGGCAACGTTTTAAAACCATCCAAATTTTCATCTTCATTTATCTGATTCAGCAAGGGTTTGTGTTTTCTCTTTAGATGCTGTATACTGATATGCATTTGGGTCAAATATGATACTTTATAGAATTAGACTCCCACAGGAAGTGATGAGGACTGACATTGATGACAGTAAGAGGTTGCACTGACAAGACCTGCAAAGCCAAGCTAGATTTTGTTTAAATGTGACTAGCCTCTGGGTATTTTGGTAATGTTTTTGTTCTCAGTCCTTAAATCCAGTCAAGAGAAATCACATGCATTTTTCTTCTGCAACATCTATAGAAAGTCCTGTCACCATTGCAAGGAAACTTAGTCTGGTAAAAATTCTTAATACTTTTTTATCTAGACTGTCAGTAACCTTCTCACTGTCATCCTTTCTGTGTTTTCTCTTTCATATGATTACCAGAGTGATTTTCTCCACAACTTTTTCTTAACATCACTTACCAGTTCATAACTTTGTATATATAAATCATTCATTTTCACTAGAACTTACTTACTTCAGTTGTCAAATAAAGAATGACTTCTTGTTATGTTTGAATGTGGTTTGTCCCACCAAAATTCAAGTTGAATTTTAATTCCCCAGAGTAATGGTATTGAGGTGCTTTGGACTTTGTGAGGAGGGATTAAGTCTCCAAGATGGCTTTGTGCTGCCTTATAGGAGTTCTAGCTCTTGTGGTGCTACATTAGTACTCATGGGAATGCATTGCTATAGTAAGCCAGGTACTTCTGTTCAATCTCTCTTCCATACATACCACTTGCTCTTCTCTCTAATGTGCTTCTGCCATGTGATGACATCTGCAGTGTTATGATGCGGCATGAGGCCCTTACCACAACTGATCACTAGATCTAGCTCCAGAACTGTGAGCCAAAAATAAATCTACTTTTTCTTTTTAGGATGTATTTATTCATTTGAAAGTCAGAGTTACAGGGGTCAGTACTGTGGTGTAGCAGGTAAAGCCGCCGCCTGCAGTGCTGGCATCCCATATGGGTGCCAGTTCTAGCCCCAGCTACTCCACTTTTTTTTTTTGACAGGCAGAGTGGACAGTGAGAGAGAGAGACAGAGAGAAAGGTCTTCCTTTGCCGTTGGTTCACCCTCCAATGGCCACCGCGGCCAGCGCGCTGCGGCCGGCGCACCGCGCTGATCCGATGGCAGGAGCCAGGAGCCAGGTGCTTTTCCTGGTCTCCCATGGGGTGCAGGGCCCAAGCACCTGGGCCATCCTCCACTGCACTCCCGGGCCACAGCAGAGGGCTGGCCTGGAAGAGGGGCAACTGGGACAGAATCTGGCGCCCCGACCAGGACTAGAACCCGGTGTGCCGGCGCCGCTAGGCGGAGGATTAGCCTAGTGAGCCGCGGCGCCGGCCCACCAGCTACTCCACTTCTGATCAAGCACTCTACGATGGTCTAGGAAAGCAGTAGAGGATGGCCCAAGTCCTTGGACCCCTGCACCCACGTGGGAGACCCAGAAGAAGCTCTTGGCTCCTGGCTTCGGATTGGCACAGAATCAGCCACTACAGCCATCTGGGGAGTGAACCAGCAAGTAGAAGACCTCTCTCTCTCTCTCTGCCTCTTCTTCTTTCTCTGTGTAACTCTGACTTTCAACGTAAATAAATTAAATTTTTTTAAAGAGTTACAGAGCGGCAGAGGCAGAGAGAGAAAGAGGTCTTTCATCTGCTGGTTCACTCCTCAAATTGCTGCAACAACCGGAGCTATGCTGATCTGAAGCCAGGAGCCAGGAACTTCTTCTGGGTCTCCCATATGGGTGCAGGGGCCCAAGGACTTGGGCCATCTTCTACTGCTTTCCCAGGCCATAGCAGAGAGATGGATTAAAAGTGGAGCATCCAGGACTCGAACCGGTGCCCATATGGGATGCCAGCAGTACAGGCAGCAGCTTTACCCACTATACCACAGTGCTGGTCCCTAAATCTCCCTTTTTAATAAGGTACTATAAAGTTTCAGATCCTTTGTTAAAATGATTTTTTAAAATTTATTAGACAGGTAGAGTTGCAGACAGTAAGAGACAGAGAGAAAGGTCTTCCTTCCGTTAGTTCGCTCCCCAAATGGCCGCTACATCTGGCGCTGTGCTGATCCGAAGCTGGGAGCCAGGTGCTTTTTCCTGGTCTCACATGCGGGTGCAGGGGTCCAAGCACTTGGGCCATCTTCTACTGCCCTCCTGGACCACAGCAGAGAGCTGGACTGGAAGAGAGCAACCAGGACTAGAACCTGGCGCCCATATGCCATGCCAGAGCCGCAGGCGGAGGATTAACCAAGTGAGCCCTGGCACCAGCCCCAAGATCCTTTGTTATAGCAATGTAAAATGGACAAAGACACTTTCTATAACTCTCCATATGAATTGCTCTAGTTCTAGTATAACATACATGAAAGCACTTTGAAAAGTATAAAATAAAATTCTCTGCAAATTTGAGATACTCTACTCACTATTCTCAAAAATACCCTTAACTTTTTATATCTTGGCTCATGCTGTTAACTTAATATGTTTTAAACCATCTCTTCATCACAATTTACTGAAATTCTTCTAACCTTTAAGGCCCACTTGTCTGTACATACTTTACCATAAATGTTTTGAAATATCCTCGTGTGTGTGTGTGTGTGTGTGTGTGTGTGTATGTGTGCGCTTGGTATCATTCTTCTGAATTAGATTTGATATTTTCAGAATTCCTTTCTAAAATAAATGATATAAACATGTATTATGCGTTAAAATGTCTTGTGGTATACTTTCTTTATTAGATTAGAAAACCAGTAACCTTAATATATTCCTGAAACAGTAAAACCAATCTCATGTGTAGACATTTGTGTCCATTATTTCCTATTCATTTGCCTTCATAATAACCCTGTATGGTAGTCAGAATAGAAATTATGATTAATATTTTACCAGTGAAGAAACTGAGTTTTAGATCACTTCTTATTCTCTAGGATTACATTGTAGGAACCCACAATGCCATAGAAAAATAGCCCACATTTTCCAGCTCATAGGCCAGTATTCTTTTTTGTAGTTTTTTTTTTTTATTATGAAAGATTTACTTATTTTAAAGGAAGAGTGACACACACACACACACACACACACACACACAGAGGGATAAACAGAAAAAGAGATCCTCCATCTGCTGCCTCACTCCCTGAATGGCCACAGTGGCCGAGGCTGGGACAAGCTGAAGCCAAGAGCCTGGAACTCCATCTGGGTCTCCCATGTTAGTACCAAGGGTCCAAGCACTTGGGCCATCATCTCTTGCCTTCCTAGACACAACAGCAAAGAGTAGATGAGAGGCAGACCATCTGTGACTGAAACCAGTGCTCCAAAAAGGGATTGGCTGAGCCTGTTAACACCACAAGGTCAGCCCCATAGGGCACTATTTTTTTTCACTAACATCACAGGCAAGTGTTGATCAAAGTCTAAAACATTGGAGAAGATAGCTTTTTTATGTCCTCAAGTAGCCTATCCCTAGCTTATAGGTACACAGTCCTAGTGCAAACAGTGTTGAAAGAAACTAAGAATGCCAAAACAGAGATGGATGTGAACTAAACATAAATGTGAATTTTATTTCCGAAGATTTCCATTAATAAAAACATAAAATACTTTCTGTCTGTGAAGCATAGACCCAACCCTGGGATACAAAAGTGACTCAGAGGAACCTTTGCATACAAAGATTACAGTGGACTTAGAGCTACTAGTGGTAAATCTCTAATAGAATGAAAAGAGATCACTTGCTATGTACTATCTATATTTATAAATGAGAGAAATTCATTGAAGTATTAATTCACTCAGAAGCAAGATAATCTAGAGGATGCTCAGAGAACATATGGGAATAGGTTGAATGTTTTAAAAGTGGGGAATCCGCCCAGCGCCGTGGCTTGCTAGGCTAATCCTCTGCCTGTGGCGCTGGCACCCCGGGTTCTAGTCCCGGTCGGGGAGCTGGATTCTCTTCCAGTCCCACTCTCTGCTGTGGCCCGGGAGTGCAGTGGAGGATGGCCCAGGTCCCTGGGCCCTGCACCTGCACGGGAGACCAAGAGGAAGCATCACTTGGGGGGTGAACCAACGGAAAAAGGAAGACCTTTCTCTCTGTCTCTCTCTCTCTCTCACTGTCTAACTCTGCCTGTCAAAAAGAAAAAAAAAGGTGGGGAATCCTAGGGAAATAGAAAGGTCAATTAAGGGAATTCCAAGTAAGGAGAATATGGGGAAATATAGGTATGTGATATATTTGAGACACAATGGTTAATGTAGTTGTTTCATACAGGGAAATAATGATAGATAACATGGAAATATTCCTGAAACTATATATAGAGAATATAGGTTAAGAAAAAGTAGAATCCATCTTTTTGGGGTAATAGCAGCCAGTGAAACTTTTGAAAGGGATAGGGATATAAAACTCACAAATTCACAAAACGTATTTGCTTAATCTGAATTCAGTAAATTCTCTAAACTGAAGTCCAGAACTCTAGGTTATGGAGAAGAACCCAAGGTGTAGTTTGGATCCCTTATCTGCTTATTCTTTATTAAGGAATAGATGTGTTACTCTTGCTGATATTAGGGGGGTAAAGTTTCTTGCACAATGCTGAGTTCATAATACTTTGGAGTGTACTTAGTAAAAATATCTCTGTTTTCTCTAATAATGATCCTAGATGCTTCATGCTTCTGTGTGCCAGGCAGTGTTCAAAATGTTTCACAAATATTGACTCTTAATCTTCACACTAATCCTCTGAAGTTGAAGCTATTATTTTGTTATCCTCATTTTACAAATGAAGGAATTAAGATACAGAGAGACTAAGTAACTTGTTCAAGGTTACGGAACTGGGATTCAACCAGGCAAGCTGAAGTCTTAGCCAAATGTTTTCAGCAGCATCAATTATGTTGCAATGGCTCTAGACCAAGTATTTCTAGCAATAGCTAAAGAAATAGGATTTAGAGGTATGAAAACCTTTTAATTAACCTTATACGTCTTTGTATCAAAGATAATATAAAAACGTCCTTCAACATATTATGTTTTGGTACACTTTGGACTATGAAATTTTGTGTATATCTTTCTCATTACAAGGTCTTTGGACAGATTTTATCTGATATGAGAACAATATTGCATAGGAGATAGTTCTTTAACTTCCTTGTTTTACATAAATTACCTGAATATATTTAACAACTACAGAGATAGCATTCTTCCTCTCTCAACACTCTTTTAATTTGAACTTTGAAACAAGAAAACTGTCATTAGTGAACATTATATGGAGGTGTTTTCCGTGACATTAACTGAAGAGTCTCCAGTTTCTAAACGTTAAAGTAAACTTTTAACTTTAAATTAGACTATCAGAAGAGTAATAAAATTCTCAGAGACAGAAACCATTTTAACACTTTTATTGATTGAAGCATATATTAAATGTTGGAACTGTGCAGATCAGTTGGCTTTGTTACATTATGAAGGCTGGAAGTGCCCAGGTCATAGTTTTCTGTTTGCAAAGTCAAAATCTACATTACAAAATTCATCATGCCCTCCTGGTAGAGGAAAATCCTCTGACTAGTCTTTTCATAGTGCTATGCAATCTATGATTGTGGCATTTGCCTTTGTTTTGTCAGACTTTTCTGTAGAAGGGATGTTTTTCTAGTTTACTTTTTTAAGTTTAAACATACTAAGAAAGTAAAAGTAGCTTCTTAACATTAACCTCAATTTTAGAAAAATAATAACTGAAGAGTTGCTAAACACTCACCAAAGAGTGAACATAATCTCTTTCTGAGGGTTTATCTTCATGAAAGGATGGTACAATTAATTTCTTTTCTATTTCGAAATAGGAAAGCAAGTATGCAAGTATCTTCGATTAAAATGTTGAAATAATGTTATCAGTCTCAGCTGCTCGGAGAGTATAATGGAATTAAGGTATGAAGTCCACCATCAATTCAACCCTTCAAAGAAATTATCAGACAACTATTATGTTCCAGGAAGGGTGTTATACCCATGGACACAGATAATGGTTAGAGATCTGAGCAGCTCACAGACTTTTATAAGGAAAAGAAGAAATAAATATCAATTCTTCAACAAAGGTATCTCTCAGAGTGCTGGGAACATTTATAGGAAAAGGATCTAGGGTTCCAGAGATCTAAGACAAACTTTAAGAGGAGTAAGAAAGAGCTCATCAGATACAGAAGAGAAGGGACTTTGTAGCTGGATAGGATAAAGAGAAAGCATATTTACAATGCCAGAAGATATGAAAGAATCTCATATTCTGGGGAACTGCAAGAATATCTTGAGGATAGAGGACAGGAAGAGAGAACAGACAGGGAAAGAAGGAAGACAGGGAAATGGCCAAGAGAAATAAACAAAGCCAGACTATGAGAAATCCAACATGATGTGCTAAGAACTGTGTATAGTATTTTGAACATAACAGAGAACAAAGAACAAACAAAGAATTCTATGCAGGAGAGTGACGTGATTAGGTTTATTGTGTAAAAAGATCACCTGAACAGAATGAAGCAGTGGTTCTCCACTGGGGGTAATTTTGCTCCCCACATGATATTTTGCCACAACTGGAGAAAGAGATGTGCTGCTGATGTCTCATGAGTGAAGGGCAGGGGTACTTCTAAATATCCTGCAGTGCAGAGGACATGTCATCCTAACAAAGAATATTCAGCCACAAATACCAATTATGCCAAGATTGAGAAACCTTGAATAAACTGAATAAAGACCCCCCCCCCCACAAAGTGTCACAGTCTAACCCCTGGAAGCTCTGAAGATCTTACCTTATATGACAAAAGAGACTCAGCATGGTACAAGTAAACTACGAATTTTGAGATAAGGAGATTATCCTATTTTGTACAGTGGCACCCAACGTAATCACAAGGGTACCTCTGAGGGACAGGCAGGACAGTCAAAGACAGGAAAGATAGGGTGCCAATAGCAGACTAGTCAGTGGTTCCTTGCCTCTGGTTCATGTGACTTTCCCTCTACATGCACTCCATCAATGCCATCCACCATCCTCATCAGATACCAAACCAATGGAGCTGCACAATTTAGGACTTCAACCTTCAAAGCTGTGAGCCAAAATTTTGGCCAAAAACCAAAATCTTTCTTTATAAAGCTAAAAAAAAAAAGGAGCAGCAGAGTCATCGAAGGAGATGTGAAAATGAGCTGCTGAAGCCTTTGAATATGAAGGAAAGAGCCATGATCCAAGAAATGTCGATGATCTGTAGAAGCTCAGAAGGGCAAGGAAACATTCTGTCCCCCAACCTCCAGAAGGAACTAGCCTTGCTGATATCTTGAATTCAGTCCAGCAAGACTGATTTGGGATTTTTAGACCTCCAGATCATGTAGAGACTAAATGTATGCTGCTCTAAATCATTGAATTTATGACAACTTGTTATAAGAGCAACAGAAAACTAATATATCTGGTTTGGGGACGGATAAATGGGAAGAAAATCTTGGGACAGGATAAACAATGAGGAGGCTTACCAGTAAGGAATAATGTTATTTCTGGGTACTTATCTGAGCACTGAGATACAACAGTGAACAAAGCAGAAAATACATACTCATGCTCTAAGAAAGTTTATAATCTAGTGACTTACATAAATTCATGTCATACTCTAGAAAATCATTTCTTGTATAATCTTTTCCCAATCTGTATATCAGCTAATTTTCTCTATCATGTAAAGAAAATTTTGTTTACATTTGTTCAGATTTGTCAATCTTTTGTATTATGATTTGACCTCCTCAATCTAAGGTCATCCCAATATCAAAATATTGTCATATTTTTCTATGAAGTTTATAGTTTTATTTTGCTAGATTAATAATTACTATCAATTATCTACTTGCTTTTTCACAGCAGTGTTATTAACGCTGTCCTTGATATGTCTTCCCCTAGAGGAATAGACTTCACCAGAATGTTCTTAAGACAGATCATTTTACTATTTTAGTCAATTGAATGTGACTTCTTTTATCTGATCATGAGTTTATGAATGTTGAAAACCATGGGACTATTTACTGTAGGAAGTCAATGAGGCTTAGGAATAGTTTGCTATATAGCATAACCTAGGGAAATTCAGGTGCAGTGTTTATGCTTCTTTTTAGAACTTCCATCTGGAGGCCATTGTTATATACAGTTTACATCTATCTATATATATATCTGTTTAGTCTCACTTCTGCTTCATTGGTCTATGTGTTCCTGCCTCAGTTCTATAGTACAATTATGATGATATTATAGTATGTCAATATTTTGAGAATTCCCACTTTTAGTTTTCCTTCTCAAAATTACATAAGCTTGTTATAAGTGTTTAAACTCTTGATTGATATTAGAATCAATGTTTCATGTTCCTCCTGAAAGTGTGCTGAGATATTAATTTGAAATATGTTATCTTTATATACGAATTTGGGGAAAATTAATATCTTTACAATATTAATGTGAATTCCATTTTTAAGGTCTTCTTTGCTTAAGTTTAGGAATTTTATGGTTCCCTGTGAAGATATCGTGCTTTCTTTATTAGCTTAATTCCTAATATTTCATTGTTTGGGTTGATATTTTTGAATAGTATATTATTTTCTCTTATAATTTTGAGTTGATTTTTATTGTATAAGAAACTGAGCTCCAATTGAAATCAACTGTAGAACAGAAGAAAGCATTAGCAATTCTACATATATGTTTATCTTAATTTTTGATTCTACTTATATACTTTATCTTAACTTAAATTTTTAGGCAAATAATTCCTAAGATCTTAATGTATTAGTGCTATAATTATAATAATAGTGAGGATTTATGAGGCATTTTGTGCTAGATACTATCCAAGTGCTTTCTCAGTATTAATTCTCTTAATTCTCACATTACAAGTGGTAAGTATTACTATTTTTCTCATTTTACAATAAGAAAACTAAGACAGAGTTTAGTAAATAATTAAGTCCTCACAGATAGTAAAGTAAGTGGCACAATTGAGGTGTGAACCTAGGCAGTCTTGATCTTATCTTCTATGCTGTGCTGTAAGTGAAATATATCATAGCCTATAAATAAATCATACTAGGCTGATAAATTGAGTGTGCTTGCTTTTGAAAGATAAGGATTATATATAAAGTTTATTTACCAACTTATAGAAGAAGTAATATTTTAAGACTAACAGTGCAGAAAAAGGCTATTAATTTTGAGATTTTGTCTTATATTTGAAAGTTTTACTTAACTCTTTTCTTAGATACACTAATTTTGCCATCTTTTGAATTTTCTATGTAGATAATGTTATCATTTACAAATAGTAAAAGTCTTATCTTTTCCTATTCAATTCGTACCATCGGTAATTATTTTCCTTGTCTTACTGTGTTGGTCAGGGCCCTCAATACTATACCGAATAGCAGTGATAATAAAAGATAACTTTATCTTGTTGAGCTAAACTATCTTCAATAAACAACATCTATCTGAGCCTCTTAAGTAAATGCTTTTTGTGTACTATAGCACATAACTGTATTTGGTCTTTGTCACTGGTTCCCTGCACAGAGCTGCTAAAACCTTTGTGGTTCCCTGAGTAACAAGAAAATGTCTCATTACTCAGAATGAGCCCTTTTCAGACACAGAAGAGTTTATGGTAATGAGGTGACTTAGGATGGGACTCGGTATTGGTCTCCTTTTCATTGCTTTAACAAAATACCTGAGGCAGGCTAACCTTATAAATACAAGAGGTTTGCTTAGTTCACATTCTAGAAATTCCAGCATGAGGTGGTGGTATCAACTTCACTCTGGTGAGGACCTCATGGCAGGTGAAGGGAGCATATGTGAAAGAAAGAGATCATATCCCAGTTGACTCATGGAGCTCTCACTAGACTCTACCTCTAAAAAGTTCCACAACTCCTCTATACCCCCAAACTAGGTGCTAGACTTTTAGACATGAACTTCCAGGGTCAAACCATGTTCAAACCACAAATCCCTGGATAGCCTCAGGATGAGGCTGCATACTAGAAGGGCCAAGTATTAATGGACTGGAACTTTTAGCCCTGTCCACTGACCTCTGGGAAGGGAATGGAGAGTAGAGCTTAATAGTAATACTTGAACAATGGAAGCTTGATGATATTTTGAATTAGTGAACACACATGGGTGCTGACAGAGTGGTGCCAAGAGAGGGCATGAACCTCTGTGTATACCTCCCCCTATGTCGTGTCCCTGTCTGCTCCATGAGGCTGTTCCTGAGTTGTATCCCTTACATTAGTCGCACTTACTCACAGCTCCAGTTACTCATAATCACCACATTCCAAAAATATTAAATGAAAACTTCATAAATAAATAATTTAAAAATCTTAAACTACTCACAGCCATAGGTAGCCTGGTAGAATCTCTGTCTCTGTCCATCTTGGCCTTCCCAAGATGTGAACTACCCATTTATCTAGTGTGTCCATGCTGTATTGTCTACCTGTCCATTAGTCACTTACTAGCTTTTTATTATCTGTTCAACTGTTAGTACAACAATGTTGTACTCAAGTAACCTTATGCTATATCACACCAACTATGTTACTGCTACTTCATTTTATGAAATAGGCATGCCATTATCTCATACCATCATGAAAAGAAAGGTGAGTATGGTAAAAGATATTTTGAGAAAGAGGCCACATTCACATAGCTTTTTGAAATTATATTTCATTATTATAATTTTCCTATCTTATTAGTTTTTGTTAATCTCATACTATGTATAATTTATAAATTAAATTTTGTCATAGGTATACTTGTATAGAAAAGAATGTAGTATATACAAACTTCGGTACTATTCATGATTTCAGGCATCCACTGGAGATACTGTAATATATCCTTTGCAGATGGGGGGACCACTCTATTGAAGAGATGTAAGTAAATTGCCTTATCCACTTCTGTGACTCCTTTTAGCAAATAATCAAGCATTTCCAGGGGATCACAGGAAGGAGGCATGAGAGTTTTTTTTCCTTAAGATTTATTTTATTTATTTGAAAGGCAGAGTTACAAAGAAAGAGAGAGGCAGAGAGCAAGAGAGAGATAGCAAGATCTCCTATCTGCTGGTTCACTCTCCAAATGGCTGTAACAATTAGGCCTAGGCCAGGGTGAAGCCAGGAGCCAGGAGCTTCTACCAGGGTCTCCCACAGGGGTGCAGAGGTCCAAACATTTGTGCCATCCTTCCACAGCTTTCCCAGACACATTAGCAGAGGGCTGGATTAGAAGTAGAACCATGCCATATGGGATGCAGGTATCACAGGCAGCAGCTTTACCCACTATACCACAATACTGGCCCTCCATGAGAGTTTTAACTGTCATCTGGAGTGGGGGTTCAGTCCTTTGGGAATAGACACTTAAACTATGGTGTCTATACTAACTACAGGGTTGCATTGAATGGAATTGTTGAACACTCTGTTGATGTCTGGAGAATCAGAAAGTTGGTGTCCAGAGTGTTCTACAGATAGAAACAGAACTTATGACATTCAAATTGCTCCCAGTTTTCTTGTTTGTTCTTTTGCTTTATCAGTTAATAACTATAACATTTTATTAAATGCTTTTTTCTACATATATTTAGATAATTGATTTTGCTTCCTTATTTTATTAATAGGATAATTCCTACCTATTCACACTGTATTATTCTTAATACATTTTTAATTTATTTGGCCAATATTTTATTTAGTATTTCATCATATATGTTTAGACATCAACTAAGAATATTTTTCTTTATATTGGTACTTGTCCAATTTTAATATCAAGGTACTAAGCTCTTGAAGTGATTTGTGCAATGTCTTTCTTTTTCTGGAAGAGGTTTTATAAGATAAAATTGTCTACTTTTTTAAGTTTCACTTATCAACCTTTAAAGAATGTTATTTCAACTAAATATTAGTTTTTTAATTAGGAAGTACAAAAAGGAAGAATAGCACAATCTTGTTATGGAATTTTGTGGACAAGCTGATTTAATCACTTAAATATTTTCAGTAATTCATCATAAGATAAGTGAGCTTTAAAACTACATAGCAGAATTTTAAAACGTAGTATTTGGCAACTTTTGAAAGAATTAAGAACATTAGTACTTTTGTGTATTTGCCTTTTTTGACATTATAATTTTGATCGCCAACCATTTTTGAAGACAGTTCCCCCAACAATTCCTGTCAGATTATTAATGCAAAGAATTAAAATAACTATGTCAACATGGCTTTTGTTTTGTTGAGCAGATTGAAAGTCAATAAAGGAATCAGGTCCCAGAAGGCAATTACTATAAAAATCAGATATCTGATGGGGCCTACCTTTGATCCAGGGAGAAATACATCAAAACAATGGTTCTTTTTTTTTGAAAACTTTTATTTAGTAAATATAATTTACAAAGTACAGTTTATGGATTACAATGGCTCCCCCCCATAACTTCCCTCCCACCGGCACACCTCTCATCTCCTGCTCCCTCTCCCATTCTATTCACATCAAGATTCATTTTCAATTATCTTTAAATACAGAAGATCAATTTAGTATATATTAAGTAAAGATTTCATCAGTTTGCACCCACACAGAACATAAAGTGTAAAATATTGTTTCAGTACTAGTTATAGCATTACTTCACATTGGACAACACATTGAGGACAGAGATCCCACATGAGGAGTAGGTACACAGTGATTCCTTTTGTTGACTTAGCAATTTGACACTCTTGTTTATGACGTCAGAAATCTCCCTAGGCTCTAGTCATGAGTTGCCAAGGCTATGGAAGCCTCTTGAGTTCGCTGACTTCGCTCTTATTTAGACAAGGTCATAGCCAAAGTGGAAGTTCTCTCCTCCCTTCAGAGAAAGGTACCTCCTTCTTTGAAGACCTGTTCTTTCCACTGGGATCTCACTTGCACAGATCTTTCATTTAGGCATTTAGTTTTTTTTTTTTTCCCCCCAGAGTGTCTTGGCTTTCCATGCCTCAAATACTCTCATGGGCTCTTCAGCCATATACGAATGCCTTCAGGGCTGATTCTGAGGCCAGAGTGCTGTTTAGGACATCTGCCATTCTATGAGTCTGCTGTGTATCCCACTTCCCATGTTGGATCATTTTCTCCATTTTTTATTCTATCAGTTAGTATTCGCAGACACTAGTCTTGTTTGTGTGATCCCTTTGACTCTTAGACCTATCAGTGTAATCAACTGTGAACTGAAATTGATCACTTGGACTAGTGAGATGGCATTGGTACATGCCACCTTGATGGGATTGTATTGGAATCCCCTGGCAGGTTTCTAACTCCACCATTTGGGGCAAAATCTTAAAGAAAGAAATAGAAGAGGATACCAAAAAATGGAAAAATCTTCCATGCTCATGGATTGGAAGAATCAATATCATCAAAGTCTCCATTCTCCCAAAGCAATTTATAGATTCAATGCAATACCAAGCAAAATACCAAAGACATTCTTCTCAGATCTGGAAAAAATAATGCTGAAATTCATATGGAGGCACAGGAGACCTTGAATAGCTAAAGCAATCTTGTACAACAAAAACAAAGCTGGAGGCATCACAATACCAGATTTCAGGACATACTACAGGGCAGTTGTAATCAAAACAGCATGGTACTGGTACAGAAGCAGATGGATAGACCAATGGAACAGAATAGAAACACCAGAAATCAATCCAAACATCTACAGCCAACTTATATTTGATCAAGGATCCAAAACCAATCCCTGGAGTAAGGACAGTTTATTCAATAAATGGTGCTGTGTAAATTGGATTTCCACATGCAGAAGCATGAAGCAAGACCCCTACCTTTCACCTTACACAAAAATCCAAGGACCTCAATAGACATTTTTCAAAAGAGGAAATCCAAATGGCCAACAGGCACATGAAAAAATATTCAGGATCACTAGCCTTCAGGGAAATGCAAATCAAAACCACAATGAGGTTTCACCACACGCCTGTTAGAATGGCTCACATACAGAAATCTACCAACAACAGATGCTGGCAAGGATGTGGGGAAAAAGGGACACTAACCCACTGTTGGTGGGAATGCAAACTGCTCAAGCCACTATGGAAGTCAGTTTGGAGATTCCTCAGAAACCTGACTATAACCCTAGCATACAACCCAGACATCCCACTCCTTGGAATTTACCCAAAGGAAATGAAATTGGCAAACAAAAAAGCTGTCTGCACCTTAATGTTTATTGTAGCTCAATTCACAATAGCTAAGACCTGGAATCAACCTAAATGCCCATCAACAGTTGACTGGATAAAGAAATTATGGGACATGCACTCTATAGAATACTATACAGCAGCAAAAAAAAAAAAAATGAAATCCATTCATTTGCAACAAAATGGAGGAATCTGGAAAACATCATGCTGAGTGAATTAAGCCAGTCCCAAAGGGACAAATACCATATGTTCTCCCTGATCGGAGACAACTAACCAACCACAAAAAAGGAAACCTGTTGAAGTGAAATGAACACTATGGGAAACAGTGACTTGATCAGCCCTTGTCCAGACTGTTGATGTACAATTTAATACTTTATCCCTTTTAGTAGTTTTTTTTTTCTTTTTTAGAACTATTGGTTGAACTCTGTAATTAACACACATTTATTCTTAGGTGTTGAAATTTAAAGTGATCCCTGTTAAATATAAGAGTGGGAATAAGAGAGGGAGGAGATATACAATTTGGGACAAGCTCAAAACAACCGTTCTTTAAAAATCAGAATTCCTAGGGCCAGCACTTTAGCATAGTGGGTAAAGCTACTGTCTGCGGCACCGGCATCCTTGCTGCTCCACTTCCAATCCAGCTCCCTGCTAATGCATCTGGGAAAGCAGTGGGAAATGGATCAAGTGCTTGGGCACCTACACTTACGCAGGAGACCTGGAAGAATCTTCTTGCTCCTGGCTTCAGATCAGTCCAGCTTTGGTCATTGTGGTCATTTGGGAGTGAACCAGTGGATAGAGGATCTCTCTCTCTCTCTCACTCTCTCTCTTTCCTTCTCTGTCTCTCTGTAACTCTGCCTTTCAAATAAATAATTTTTTTTTTTAAATCAGATTCCTCACTAGATGCAAATAGGCAACTATTATCTCCCTTGACTGTTCTGAATGTTAGGAAAGAGTTTAGTGAAGAGTTCCCTTAAATAAAAACTGAGAACAGGAATCTTACTAGCTTTCAGCTAGCACCTCAGGTACGGATTTAGGCATTTGAAACCAAGGACCATGGCTTTAATATATTTGAAATCTTTTTACATACAGATTCATTGTAATTATTTTTTAATAATTATTGGTTTTATATAGTGGAAAGCTATTAAGACATTAACAGTCTGCTTGCTTGTTTGTAGGGACAACAGGCATTTGGCGAAGTGGAAGCTAGAGATAGAAGTAGGAGGTGGCAACTGACAGAAAGAGCAGAAACAAAGTCCTTCTTACTGCTGCAAATAAGAAGGGAGCACGAAAATGGCCTTGCACTAAAGATGTGTCTGGAATTTTAAAAAACAGAAATGCTTGAGAAACATTATTATGCCACATTATCTATCGGTACTTGGTGGACATACTAAACTTAGCTTGATTGCACTGGGGAAGATTTTGAAGCCAGGTAATACTGAAATGGGTAGCTGTGAAATGACAGCAACAGATGGACCTTGCTAGCATGAAGCGATCAAAGGTGTGCAAAGTTTAAGCAAAAATACTCAATCCTGGGCTTGACAAACCATACAGAGGCAAGTTATATCATTAAAGATCAGATATGAATATAGTAAGTTTGTTTCAGACGGTTGAGTGTGTTCTAAGCTTCTCAGCCATATTTGAGAGAGAACTTGTCATCTGTGTGTATCTCCAGCTCTACCTGTGATAAAGCAAGTAGTAATTCCAGGAGGTAATTGAGTCAAATCCATTGTGTTTAATGTCTTGATGAGAGCACAATATTTATAATATAGTAAAGTAGATTTATGTTCCTAACACTAGAGTATGCTTTAGCAAATAAAAATACCTCCACGCCCAAACTTTAAGCATGTAATTTTAATCATTTACCAAAGTCAAAAGAGAAACTCAGTTGTATGTAATGTGTAGGTATCTTGACATCTATTTTTTTTTCAAAATAACAAAATTTTAAAATTGTTCATCTTCTGCAGATAGGGATCAGAGTTTGTGTGTTAAGCTCAACTAAGCTTCTTTGTTATTTCTTTTTTTTTTCTTTAAGATTTTATTTATTTATTTGAGAGAGTTATAGAGAAAGGCAGAGCAAAAAGGTCTTGCATCCACTGGTTTACTCCCCATATGGCTGCAATGGCCAGAGCTGAGCTGATCTGAAGCCTGGAGCCAGGGGCCCAAGCACTTGGGCCATCTTCTACTGCTTTCCCAGGCCGTAAGCAGAGAGCTGGATCAGAAGAGGAGCAGCCAGGACATGAACTGGCGCACATATGAGATGCTGGCACCATAGGCGGAGGCTTAGCCTACCATGTCATAGTGCAGGCCCCTCTTTTGCATTTCTGATATAATTATTACTGGCTTTGAACTAGTGGCTAAACCACAATAGACTCTGTTTCCCATTATTAATCTCTTGAACTTGAAAACTTTATCAGATCTAAACCTCTCAAATATTTAAAATTCTGGACTCTGATTACTTGCTAAACACTGATACCTGTTTGTTTTTGTTTTTGTTTGTTTGTTTTGCTTTTTTGTTTTTCTGTTGCACTGGTGTCTTTGGTGAAACAATTTGAATCTGATAAGGGAGTATGTATGTGTGTATGTATGTGTTTGTGTGTGTGCATGTATAAATAGGTACCTGAACATGTTTTACAGTCATTCAGGGATAAGCATTCACCTTTGCAAATTATGCTAATGTAGAATAGCAAAGCTGTGAAATACTGAATTCTATTCATATATTAATTTTCAATAAGGACATCCAGAATCACATTCAAAATGCTGACTGGAATTACTGTAATAGATATGGAAGTTTGCTTCAGTAGACATTTATGTGACAACTTGATTATAAATGGTTTAGATTAATCCTCAGCACATGCATGTTAGAACTTAGTTTTGAGGTTGAGCACTATTGCAAAAGGGATTAGCACTGCCCATTGGGAATTCAATGCTCACTCTAAGAAAAGGGTTAAGCATAACATCAACTCAGAATGAAAAGGGCAAGGCAGTTACAGAAACACACTTGCAGATGATTCCAGATATGAAAATAATTTTGTACAAATTTCACCTTGGTAATGTCTTTCAAACTATGTAGAAAGTTGAATTGTTTTACAGAAGGGCAGTCAACAATCTTCTTCAGTATAGCCTGGACTTAATGTTTCATTTTAGAAAAAGTAGTGATATTTCAAAGAGAGAAAAACATTACTTGAAGGAATTCTGGTTACCAAAATGACGCATAATGTAGGAAAGCCTGCACTGAGTTCTTTACATGATAACACAGAAACTTTCAAATTTATTCTTTATAGAAACTATTCTAGAAGGGTAGAAAATGTGAAAGTATAACTCTCTGGAAAAAGTTTGAATTTGGCTTCTGATGGAATTTCACTTAGTTAGAGGCTGTATTCAGCTGAATATAAACCAAACATATTATGGTGGCTTAACCAAATAAGGGTTTCTTTTTCTTGGTAAGTCTGAACATATGTAGGCAAGGTAGGTGTAGTATCTTCATGTTATCATTAACATCCAAGAAATCAATATTCAATTGTCTTTTGCTTCTTCATCCTCATAGTTACTTCAAGGTTGCAGAGTTATTCTCTACTACATGCTCCCTTCTCTATTCCATGCAGGAAGAATAAGAAAGCTATGAGGTCGAATGGGCAGGTGTCAATTTAAGGAAAGCAAAATTTCATAGGAATTCCTGTGAGGGTTCAACTAATCCCATTGACCAAAGCACATGGCATGAGTGCCCTTTGCTCTTATATAGCCTGAAAAATTAGTGTTTGTTTTGGCTATACTGAGGGTTTTGTAGTAAAAAACAAACAAAAACGAACAAAAAAACCAAACAAACAAAACAAAAACCACAGGCATGGAATCAGCATGTTCCACCACATATTACTTGAGAGTACACTTACCAGTGTCCATTCTGATTTCATTCCAATGACTATGATATCTTCTTCATGATTAGTTATTTTGTAACACACTTCTTAATTTTGCTTGATTAGAAGTAGGTTTTGTGCAAGATACTTGCATTCACAAAGCTGATGTTCTCTGGGAATAATGACATCCCGAGAGTTTATAGATGAAGAGTTCAATCCACAATGCCCCAAAAACAATAACAAAAATCTAATTTTTCACATATGAAGAAAGGCTAGGGAGATCCAGTTTGCAAACATTGGGTAAGAAATCAAAAGAAACTGGGGGTTGGCACTGTGGTGTGGTGGGTAAAGCCATCACCTACAGTGCCAGCATCCTATATGGGCGCTGGTTTGAGTCCCACCTGCTATACTGCTGATCCAGCTCTCTGCTGTGGCCTGGGAAAGCAGTAGATGATAGCCCAAGTCCCTGGGCTTGTGCACCTGCATGGGAGACCTGGAAGAGGCTCCTGGCTCCTGGCTTTAGATCAACGCAGCTTCACCATTGCAGCCATATGGGGAGTGAACCTGAGGATGGAAGACCTGTCTCTCTCTCTCTCTCTGTCTCTCTCTATCTGCCTCTGACTCTCTGTAATTCTGCCTTTTAAATAAATAAATAAATAAATAAAAAGAAATCAAAGAGCAGTCTAACATCATTTTCCATGTGGTGATACTGAGAGTTGAAACCTAAAGAATATACTGTGTTTATACCAAAAATGCCCCAGACAAAAGCTGGTATAACTAATGGGAGAAATAGACAAATCCAATGAAGATTTTAACATTTTTCATCAAGGGTTTGTGATATTGAAATCAATAATAAAATATCTGGAAAAACTGAAACTTTTGAAAATTTAAGGACCCTTCTAAATAATAAATAGGTTAAAGAAAAAAAAAATCACACAAAAAATGAAAACTTAATTTGGGTGAACTTGTAAGAAAAATATAGCAGAGAGCTGGATGAGAAGAGAAGCAGCTGAGACATGAACTGGGGCCCATATGGGACACCGATGCGGCAGGCGGAGGCTTAGTCTACAATGCAATGGTGCTAGTCCCTCCCTAACTACTTTTGTTACTGTTAGAATAGTGTCACCAGGTTACAGAGGAATTGGTCATAGGTACAGAACTACTGGACACTGTGTTTCTTCTGAAATTCAGATTTTTAACTGATTTTCTAAATTTTGACAGTAAAAAGTAATATTTAATGTTAGGATTAAATGGCATCAAATATATACTGTTTGTGCCTATTATTTAATCCAAAGTGCCTGTTACCTATTTGAAGCACCTTTAATCCAGTTTTGAAATTATTTTTTGACTATAATGTAGAGCTTAGTCATCTTACTCTTACTTGAAGTCAAACATATCCTCCACTCTATTTAAAAAATTTGGCCAGCACCGCGGCTCACTAGGCTATTCCTCCACCTGCGGCGCCGGCACACAGGGTTCTAGTCCCGGTCGGGTCACCGGATTCTGTCCCAGTTGCCCCTCTTCCAGGCCAGCTCTCTGCTGTGGCCCGGGAGTGCAGTGGAGGATGGCCCAAGTGCTTGTGCCCTGCACCCCATGGGAGTCCAGGAGAAGCACCTGGCTCCTGCCTTTGGATCAGCGCAGTGTGCCGGCTGCAGCGCGCCGGCAGTGGCGGCCATTGGAGGGTGAACCAACAGCAAAGGAAGACCTTTCTCTCTGTCTCTCTCTCACTGTCCACTCTGCCTGTAAAAAAAAAAAAAAGAAAAAAAAAAAAGAAAAAAAAAAGAAAAAGAAAAAAAAAGGCCAGGCCTTTCTTTTAGCTAGTGTCTTTTTTTTTAAATTTATTCATTTTTATTTGAAAGTCAGAGTTACACACAGAGAGAGAGAGAGAGGTCCTCCATCCATTGGTTCACTTCCCAATTGGCCGCAACGGCCAGAGCTGCGCCTATCCGAAGCCAGGAGCCAGGAGCTTCTTCCAGGTCTCCCATGTGGGTGCAGGGGCCCAAGTACTCGGGCTATCCTCCACTTCTATCCCAGGCCACAGCAGAGAGCTGGCCCAGAAGAGGAGCAGCTGGGACCAGAACCGGCGCCCATATGGGATGCCAGTGCTTCAGGCCAGGGCGTCAACCTGCAGCGCCATAACGCCGGCCCCAATGCTAATGTTTTCAAGTTTGTGTCCCACAGGCTGTTATTTGAAAATAGTATCATGAGGAAAGTCAGTTTTTAGGAAACACTGGGTTAAATAAAAAAAAGATAAAATGGTTTCTTTTGTGTGGGCCACTAAGGGTTTGATAAACTGTTGCTCATTGTTGAGCTGCAAGAGGGAAATATGGAACAGTGTTTACTAAATCTATTTGATCATTGCAAAATGTTCCCAGAAACATACTCTGGAAATGTTCTTTTGAGCTATTTAGTATTAAGCCTTATGATTACAGTTATAGAAAGTTTGCTTACTTTTCAAAAAGCTCTTAATCTGTCCTTTTCCATATATATCAGATAAGTCAGTGTGTTGCCTTGTCTCCACTGTATTTTCCTCTCTTTAAGGATATGGGTTAGAGAACCGTGGACCTACTCAAAGTGAGTTCAAAGCTAGAGTGACCCAGCCAGGTGCAAGTGGTTAAGTGGTTGAGAAAGCAGATATTTAGACAGGCCAGGAAATTGGCATAGTCAAAGCTGTGGTAACTGCCAGCCATGATTGCATACTTTTCTAGGAAGAAAGTCAAGACAAGATGAGTAGATAAGGCATGACTGAAGTTTAATCAAATTGGGAATGAAATTGCAAACAATGTAGTCTCTTGGAGAAGCTGGGTTGCAGTACTCCAGTACTCCACCATAGAGAGGAACAGAGTTTTAATACTTTGCCTGGTATTTGAAACAAAAGCCTCTTAATTTTTTTTTTAATTTCTCAGATTGTTTTCCTCCAATTAGGTCCACATAGATTGTTTAATAGTGTGGACAGTTGGGGCCTTTAAGAAGTGCCAGGATTAATGCCACTCTGAGACTGGGTTTATTGTAGTTCAGCCCTCATTTGCTCTCTTGCCCATGCTTGCTTGCTTTTCTACCATGACATGCAGCAGGAAGTCCCTCACCAGATGTAGCCCCCGCCCCCCCATCATGGACTTCCCAGCCTCCAGAGCAAGAGACAAATAAACTTTGATTGTTTTATAATTTACCCAGTCTGTGGAATTCTGTTACAGCAGCACAAAATTAACTAAGCACCCACTTTCTATTCCAGACAGAAAGAAAAGACACTCCCACAAGATTTTTCTTGTCTTGAGAAGGGATGCTGTTCCCAGGCATATCTATCTATATCTTACTGGCCAGCACAGGATGACATAGCTTCCCTTAGTTGCAATAGATGTAGGGGAAGTGAATGTATCTACATATTAACCTGGAAACATTGATAATCATCTCCAAAAATATTGGAATTCTGTTGGCAATAGAAAATGTGAGAATACGTGGTGGCAAGTGATGAGAAATTTCTGTCATATGCTTCTGTAGAAAGCATTAGATAATACAGGGAAGCATCTCATTTCTTTTTGTTCTGTTTATTTATTTCCTTTCTTCTGGTCAATGCCTCATTTGAAAATAGAGCCTTTCTTGGCCTTCCATCAGATAGTTAAAGTAATTCCCAAGATATGTCCTTATATTTGAGCTTTCTGGTACAAAAAACTTGCAGAAAACATTTTTCCTAGGAGATTTTAGAATTCCTAAGATAGAAGCTTTAAGAAAAAAATGTAAATAAGGTTTCAGGGCAGAAATTGAAAATGGTTTCATGACATACTGTCAGCATTTTATTTGGGTCACAAAACAGGCCACGTCCTGTCTTCTGAAAGCCCTACACTTCTCAAATCACTGCCCTGTAACCTAGTGCATGGAAATGCACTCATCCAGTGCCACAAAGGCAGCAGCCTCCCTCTCCTAAGTGCGTGGCTTTTCGTTAATGGCTGTAGACACTGATTGCAGGGCCTGATCCTGTTCATCATTGTCATAATCACCATGGATTACATTTTTGAGTGCCCACAGGGGGCATGGCACTGTGTTCTGCATAATGTTTACTGTCCTATTTCTGCTTCCAAATCATTAGATGTTTTGTTCACACTGAGCTTATCTCTGATTGCTAGCAACACTGTCCACTGCTGTCAAACAATGACACTTAGATCTTTTTACACTGTGGATGTTCCCTGAACAAATCTGATGAAAAAGTGATTTTACCACTTTTTAGCTGTTTTTCGTTATTAAGAGATTTAGTCAACATGCATGCTAGTAGGTACTATTTTCTTCATTATATAGAGTAATGATGGCATTGCTGAGTTCAAAGTTTGTCAGTACCTCAGAATTTGGAATAAAAGGCAAGAACTAATATTTTTTAGTCCCGGGAATAGTATAGAATGTTTTATATTTGATTCTTAAGTTATCCTGCTGAAGGAATAATTAGTACATAAATTTATAGAGGAAGTAGCAGATGACAAAATAAAATGGAGATGTTGCTGAAAGTCACCCAGCTGTCAAAAGATCAAAAGTAAACTTGAACCTGGGTTCTAGTTTCATTATCTTTTACTTACAATATATTACCTTTAATAAATGTTATACTATCGTGCTCTCTTTGGCAGCACATACAATCGATGCTACGCTATGCTATTTACTATGGGTATTTTTAACATGCCACCATGGTGCTGTTCTTTATTCTTTATAACCACTGCATGAGATAAGTGCTATACCATTTTTTGGCAAAGGAAATAAAGACTGCCATCTTTGAATTTAGTCCCATCGATTTACTTATTATTAGGATTACTTAAAAGAAACTTGGCATGCAATTAATAATTTCAATTAAACTGTTTGCTTGCATATGTTTTGATATACTTCATCAGGAATATATTTTACACATGACTGAATGGTAGAATCAGCCTTTTAAAACCATAGCCAAGATGGGCACCACGGCTCACTAGGCTAATCCTTCACCTTGCGGCGCCAGCACACCAGGTTCTAGTCCCAGTCGGGGCGCCGGATTCTGTCCCGGTCGCCCCTCTTCCAGGCCAGCTCTCTGCTGTGGTCTGGGAGTGCAGAGGAGGATGGCCCAGGTGCTTGGGCCCTGCACCCGCATGGGAGACCAGGAGAAGCACCTGGCTCCTGCCATCGGATCAGCGCGGTGTGCCGGCCGCAGCGCACCGGCCGCGGCGGCCATTGGAGAGTGAACCAATGGTAAAGGAAGACCTTTCTCTCTGTCTCTCTCTCTCACTGTCCACTCTGCCTGTCAAAAAAAAAAAAAAAAAAAAAAAAAAAAAAAAAAAAAAAAACATAGCCAAATTTCACTACCACAAGACCACTGTTATAATGTGGCTTTGCACTGATGTAATCAGCAACAAAAACTGAAAAGAACTGATCAGAGTCTGGCAGAGAGGACAAAATTAACTTGTCTCTCATCTGGAATTTTGTGTGAAGACCTCATATAAGAAAGGAAAGTCTAAGCTGGTGTGCACTTGCATTTCTCTTTGACTCATTTCAATATCAAGTAATGATTGTTGTTTACTTATCACCAGAAGTGGGATTTGTTATTACTTTGTACCTCAAACTCATTGGTTTTTCTGTTTATCATGATAACCACATGTATACATTGCTTCACAATTTTCCAAGCATTCTACTTTTACAATGTGGGACTGTAGCTATCTTCTTCCTATAGTGTTCCCAGCATCTGGTTTAGAGCCTGCCATGTAATGTCTGACTAAAACAAGTTAAGTGAATCAGAGAAAAGTGAAAAATATTCTAATATTTGATGCTCATGATATTATTCCTGTTAGACTTTTGTGGAAAGAAAATAATCAGATTAATTAAATATTTTATAAGGTCACAGAAACGATAAGCAATAGTGCTAAGACTTTAACCAGATTTTCTGACTTGAGAACCATTATCGTTTTTCTTACTCAAGGCTGCTTACTTCTTGTGTTAAAGATGTGCAAATTTTGTTTTTGTTGTTGTTATTTGTTTTGTTTTGTTTTGTTTTGTTTTTTAATAGCAGTGAGACATGGCCAGGGCTGGAACCTGGAGCTAGGAATACAATCCAAGTCTCCCACATGGGTGTTAGGAAAGCAATTACTTGAGCCATCATCACTTCCTCCTTGGTCTGTGTTGGCAGGAAGCTGGAATCAAGAGCTGGAGCCAAGTATTGAACCCAGATACTGCAATGCGGGATATGTCTTTATTGTTAGTCTGAATGTTTGCCCCAAGCACTGTGCCAAGTTTTTACTGCTGACCTATCCAGTCACAATTTTTAGAAGACTTTCTTATGAATACTTCATACTTTATCACTTTTATGATATTTAAGACTATAAAACAGCACTAAACCTTCTGAGCACAAAAACACCATAAAGGCCAACTGAGAAAACTGGTAGTTTTAATATGCATCTATAGAGGATTAGGGTCCCCATGAACCTTCTGGGGCATCTCCTGGGAGTTTTGTGGGATACTGTTTTCCAAAACTATTCAGAACTTCCACAAAGTTAGGATTACTTTTGTGCTGCATAGGCAAGTATGTTATCTGCAGCCTCTCATTTCTAAAGTCCAAGGAAAGAAAATAGTGATGGAAGCTTTCTCTGGGGGCTTTGTCTACAGAAAGAAAGCTCACTTATCACAAACAAACCCTTTATAAGAGAGCAACAATTTTGTTGGCTACATTTAAAGACAGAAACACACAGTTCCCAAATGCAATTTCACTTTTTCCAAAGGACAGTCTTATTCGTTTTCAGAAATGCCTTGGTGATTATTTTTTGTTATTTTGTTTTGTTTTGTTTAGAAGGACCACTTAGTGTACCTCTTTAGTGAACATGAAAAAGAAGAAAAGAACAAGCAACTGAATGATCCTCAGATGGCCTCCAGGCAGTGGATTGAAGATGTCTCTTACGTATAAGCAGGTACTCTGGGTAATACTGATAAAGACTTTAAAATCAGGTTCAAATACTCTTCAAACACTGACCCCGTCAGATTGATTCTAATTAAATGTTTCCTTTCTCCCCCTAGAGAATGTCCCTTTTCCATACTGATTGTAAGAAATCCCTTTAAAGGTACAGAAATCCCAGTAATAAAATACTAATCTCTTACATTAATAATTGGATTAAGTTTACTTACACTTTTGGGTTCTATTATATTTAGAATATGAATTTCTTCTGTTTTGATGACTATTGTTTTTAAGAATATTGACCCAATGCTTTTTCTAAATCTGTGCTATTAGCACAAGAAGCAGCAAATACCCCAATATCTTAGAATATTGGTACAAATGACCCATTATTTACAAAGGTTCAATTTAGGATTTTTTTAATGGTGAGACATTAACACATGTTCAGCAGAAATTGTCCTTTAAATTTTGAATTTTGATCTTGTCCTAGGCTATTGATATGTGGTGCCATCCTTTTTCTGACCCTCTTGGCAGGGGCAGCAGCCATAGCTGCCAATCAACCATGTGATAATGAGGAAAAGCAACCAACATTCTACCATGTGCTGTGTTGCTAAGCTGTCATGTTTGGTAAGTGTTGGGTATAAAATGCATTTCAACTTAATGAAACTTTCAGCTTATGGTGGGTTTATTGGAATATAACCCATCTTATGTTGAGTGGCATCTGTACAATATTTTGACTATTTTGCATTTTTCTTATATTCCTTGCAGGTATTACATAAATGCTTCAAATATGTATAATTTCTCAGAAGCTGTTATGATTTCGCCAGTTCCACTAGTAAGCATATAGGCAACTTTTTTCTATTTTGCCTATATTTGTAAAATGTAAACACTAAGGTTGCTAAAATTTTTTAGGATAGTTAGTGTATGAAAATGAAGGCTAGGGTTAAATTTTGGGGTTTGTTTTTCAGGGCATTCTTCCAGATGGGCTTTTCAAGGGAATATACTCATATTCATATTTTCATTTCCAACACTTAGTTCATTAGCCATATTAAACACTCAGTAAATTTTTGCTAACTACATGGAAAATGTTTAAGTCAATAATTAAATCATGTATCTATTCAGGTGATAGTAGATTATGATCACTTCTGGCCAATGGACTGTTTTTTCTTTTTAAAAATGGTTATTTTTATTTATTTCATGTACTTGAAAGGCAGAGTCAGACTGATAGAGAGAGAAAGAGAGAGAGAGAGAGAGATGATTGATTCATTCCCTAAATGCCCACAAATGCTAAGGGTGGGCCAGGCTGAAACCGGGAGCCAATACATCCATTCAAGTATCCCACATGGGTGGAAGGGGCCCATGCACTATCATCCACTACCTACCAGGATACAATAGCATGAAACTGGACTGGAAGCCGAGTTGCTGGAATTTAAACCAGCACATGAGATGTGTGCGTCACAAATGATATCTTAACCCACTGTGTCACAACTCTTGCCCTCTATGGCTTGTTTTTGTAGACTTTGCAAGCTTAGAATGTTTGTTTTTTACATTTTTTAGAGGACTGTGAAAACAACAAAGAATATGTGATAGAGACTAAATGGCCCACAAGGTCTAAAATATTTACTGTTACAGCTCCTTAGAGAAAAATATTTGAAGATTAATCTTTATTTTTAACATACACTTGTTAAAGACCCATTTGTAGAGGGAAGTTACTAAGAGAGGCTACCCCTATAAAGCACCAATTCAAAGTTTGTCCCATTCTCTATTTTTTAAAATTTTATTTAATTTTTACAAATTTTATGTATTTCGTATATACAGATTTAGGAATGTAGTGATACTTTGCCTCCATTCTCCCTCCCACCCATGCTCCAACCCTTTCTCTTCCTCCCTCTCACATCCCCACTCTTAATTTTTACAAAGATCTATTTTTCCATTTACTTAATGATCATATAGTTAATTGTACACTAAGTAAAAGAGTTCAACCAATAGTATGAAGAAAAAAAACCACTGTTCCTCAATGGAAGAGACAAGGACTATAAACAATCACTGAATCTCAAAATGTCTACTTCACTCCAATACATTACATTTCATGTATTCTATTAGTTACCTCAAATCAGGGAAAGCACATGATATCTGTCTTTTGGGATTGCCTTATTTCACTAAGTATAATGGTTTGCAGTTGTGTCCATCTTGTTGCAAAAGTCAGGATTCCTTCCTTCCTTCCTTCCTTCCTTCCTTCCTTCCTTCCTCCCTCCCTCCCTCCCTCCCTCCCTCCCTCCCTCCTTTCCTCCCTCCCTCCCTTCTTTCTTGCTTTCTTTCAGCTGAGTAGTACTCCAAATTATGTTAAATATAGATTCTTTATTTTTAATGGAATCCGCATTGTGCTTGACTTATGGTATGATTACCTCTAGGGATGAAGCTTGGTAGGTCAAAGCCAGTTTTGGCAACCCCTTCTTTATTTGTGGTTTATCTGGCATAGGCATATGGCTCTGTCCTAGAAGACGAAACATCCCGGGATTAGGGAGATTCCTGAGACGTTTGTTCTTCACTCTTATAATGCAAACATACAGAAAGTAGTGTCAGTGTTGGCTCCCACTCTATTTCTTCTTGCTTGGGACTCAGGTATGTGAGGATGTGTTTTTCATCTTTGGTAGTCATTTTGTGTTCATGAAGGAAAGTAAAACTAATTCACTGTGATACCAACCTTACATTCTGTCCCTGTTGTATTCCTAAACTGACCCTAGAACTGTCTACTTCCACTCTTCTTGTAATATGATGAAACAGCAAGTCTTTCTGATTTAAGCCATTGTTAATCCTGTATTCTGATATTTGCTGCCAAAATGTCCACTCTGCCTGTCAAAAAAATTAAAAAAAATCCTTATTATTTCTTGTTTTAAGTCTCAAAATTGAGCTCAATTAAATTATTAAAAATTTGTTCAGAGTGAGAAACTTGCTCAAATTACTGGGAGTCATGAATGAAATTGTAGTATTATCCAGACAGGAATTAATGTAACCTGGTACTGTATAATCCTGGAAATAGTCATTTGGGTTTAAATTTATAAAAGAAAAGTAACCACTTGGGGAACAGATTCAACCATAAAAAATCCTATCTTATTAAGAAGGATGTATGTGCATGCTTATGTTTTTATGTGTACGTTTTGTATGAGCATAGAATAAATGTACCTTATTCACATAAGCAGGTATTGTTTAGAATATATAGACTATGACTAATGGGAAATAATGTCTTTAACCTGTCAATAATGATACTATAAATGCAGGTTCTAAAGTGCAAATCCTTTTTTTTTTTTTTTTTTTTTTTTTTTGGACAGGAAGATTTAGACAGTGAGAAAGAGAGAGAGAGAGAGAGAGAGAGAGAGAAAGGTCTTTGTTCCGTTGGTTCACTCCACAAATGGCCGCGATGGCTGGCTCGCTGTGCCGTTCCGAAGCCAGGAGCCAGGTGTTTCCTCCTGGTTTCCCATGCGGGTGCAGGGCCCAAGGACTTGGGCATCCTCCACTGCCTTCCCAGGCCACAGCAGAGAGCTGGACTGGAAGAGGAGCAACCAGGACAGAGTCCAGCGCCCCGGGGTGCCCGCGCTGCAGGTGGATGATTAGCCAAGTGAGCTGGGCAGCCAGCCCAGAAGTGCAAATTCTTGAATTTCATTACAACCCCCCACACACTTCCTTCTTCAATACTTGTTTCAGAATGGATAGAAATGCAATGATATTGTGAGGTTACTTTAGTCCACTTCTTTTTTTTGACATACTAGCTTAGTAAATTGCATTTTACTTCCATATAGGAAACTTTCCAGGGCTCAGAAATGCAGATAACCCTTTTCAGACTTCTACTGACTTTAGGTGAGCTATGTTAATTTAAGAATTGGTATTCTGCTGAAAACAAATATTTATTTATTTTGATTGAATACTTTCTGAAATTTTTCAAGTAGCTTTATGATTGCTATTATAGTTTGATCATTTGTGTACATGTCTTACCTATCTATGTATGGCAACAGTAACCCTTTGATAGGCAGCCATATACTCATCCTTCCTTGATTTGGATTACATTCTATTATTTGTTAACTTATTTCTGAAATTCCATGCATTATTCTTTCTCTGTCCGTGTTTGCAAGCTTTTAGCTACCTGGCAGCAACCTACAACTTCCTACATTTATAAAGAGCTATCTGCTTCTCAAACCTTCCCCCACACCTACTTTCATACAAATAATTAATAGAAAGTTTCTTTTTTTAAGGAAAAAAGGGATACATTTTCTATACTGAAATTCTAAAGTTCACATAGTATTTAACAGTACAAAATGCATTTATATTTTTTGTTTTTCTCTCATACAAACTCCATGAAGTCAACAAATAATGATGTTTAAAAATCCATTCCTTATTTTCAACACAGGGTTTCAGAAAATTTAGGAGACTTGCTTAGGTCATTTTCTTTTCTTTTTTAAAGATTTATTTTATTTATTTGAAAAACAAGAGTTACAGAGAGAGGTGGAGACAGAGAGAGAGGTCTTCCATCTGCTGGTTCACTCCCCAGATGGCCACAATAGCCAGAGCTGTGCCAATCCGAAGTCAGGAGCCAGGAGCTTCTACAGCATCTGCCACACAGGTACAGGGGCCCAAGGACTTCTACTGCTATTCCAGGCCACAGCAGAGAGCTGTATCAGAAGAAGAGCAGCCAGGACTATAACCAGCACCCATATGGGATGCTGGTGCTTCAGGCCAGCGATTTAACCTGCTGCGCTACAACGCCAGCCCCCATTTTCCTTTTTTTTTTTTTTTTGAATTTTTAGCTATATAAGGTGAACAAAATTCTTCCTCCAGCCCACTCTCCCACCATCCCTCCTCCTTTCTTTTTTATTTTTAATTTTACAATGATGTAGTTTATTTTATAATTACAAGCTTAACCCTCTACCAGATTAAAAATTCAACAAGTAGTAAGTTTCAAAAACCACTCTTCCTCAGAAGTAGAGACAAGGGCTATAAATAATAATCAAATCTTAAAATTTCAATTTCAACCATATCCATTACATTTTTTGGTGCTCTGTATATTACCACATATCAGGGAAAAATTATGATATTTGTCTTTTTGGGACTCGCTTATTTCAAACTAAGTATAATGATTTCCAGTTGCATCCAGTTTGTTGCAAAAGTCAGGATCTCATTCTTTTTTATAGCTGAGTAGTCTTCCATAGTGTGCATATAAGACATTTTCTGTATCCAGTCATCAGTTGATAGACATCTTGGTTAATTCCATATCTTTGCTATTGTGAATTGAGCTGCAATAAACATGAGGTTACAGATAACTCTTTCATATGCTGGTTTCATTTCATTTGGGTAAATTCCCAGGATTAGGATGGCTGGGTTGTATGGTAGATCTATTTTCAGGTTTCTGAGGCATCTCCATACTGTCTGCCACAATGGCTATACTAGTTTACATTCCTAGCAACAGTGGATTAGGGTGCCTTTCCCCCAACATCCTCACCAGAATTTATTGCTTTTTGATTTTTGGACAATAGTCATTCTAATTGGGGTGAGATAAAATCTCATTGTGATTTTTATTTGCATTTCCCTGATGGCTAGTGATCCTGAGCATGTTTTCATATATCTATTGGCCATTTGAATTTAATCCTTTGAAAAATTCCTGTTTATGTACTTTGCTCATTTTTTTTAAAGATTTAATTTATTTATTTGAAAGAGTTACACAGAGAGAGGAGAGGCAGAGAGAGAGAGGTCTTCCATCCAATGGTTCACTCCCCACTTGGCCGCAACAGCCAGAACTGTGCTGATCCAAAGCCAGGAGCCAGGAGCTTCTTCTGGGTCTCCCACATGGGTGCAGGGGCCCAAGGACTTAGGCCACCCTCCACTGCCTTCCCAGGCCATAGCAGAAAGCTGGATCACAAGTGAAACAGCTGATTCTCAAACTGGCACCCATATGGGATGCCAGCGCTTCAAGCCAGGGTGTTAACCCATTGCGCCACAGTGCCGGCCCCCTTTGCTCACTTCTTGACAGGACCATTTGTTTTGTTGTTGTTGAATCTCTTGAGCTCTTTATAGATCTTGGATATTAATCCTTTATCAAATGCATAGTTTGCAGATATTTTCTCCTGTTCTGTCAGTTGCTTCTTCACTTTGTTTAGTGTTTCCATTGAAGTGCAGAAAGCTTCCTAGCTTGATGTAGTCCTATTTGTCTATTTCTGCTTTATTGCTGTGTTTCTAGGGTGTTTTTCAAGAAGTCTTTGCCTATGCCAATTCTTGAAGAGTTTCCATGATTTTTTCCTCTAATATTTGATGATATCAGATCATAGATTGAGATCCTTGATCCATTTAGAGTTGATTTTTTTTTTAAAGATTTATTTATTTATTTGAAAGAGTTACACAGAGAAAGGAGAAACTGGACTTGGGCTATTTTCTACTGCTTTCCCAGGGCATAGCAGAGAACTGGATTGGAAGTGGAGCAGCCAGGACTTGAACCGGTGACCATATGGGATGCCAGCTCTGCGGGCTACAGCTTAACCCACTTTGCCACAGTGCCAGCCTTTAGAGTTGGTTTTATTATGAGGTGTGAAGTAGTGGTCTTGTTTCATACTTCTGCTTTTGAAGATCCAATTTTCCCAACACCATTTGTTGAAGAGACTGTCCTTTCTCCAGGGATTGATTTTAGTTCACTTGTCATAGATAAGTTGGTTGTACATGCGTGGATTAATTGCTGGGGTTTCTATTCTGTTTCATTGTCTACATGCCTATTTTGTGCCAGTACCAGGCTGTTTTGATTATAACTGCTGTGGAGTATGTCTTGTAACCAAACCTCTGGATTTGTTTTTGTTTTATAAGATTGCTTTAGCTATTCAGAGTCTCTTGTGTTTCCATATGAATTTTAGCATTGTTTTTTCTAGATCTAAGGAGAATGTCATTGAAATTTCGAGTGGAATTGCATTGAATTTGTAAATTATTTTGGATAGCAGGGACATTTTAATAATATTAATTCAATCAATGAACCTGGAAGATTTTTTCCATTTTTAAATGTCTTCTATTTCTTTCTTAATGTTTTATAATTTTCATTGTAAGGATCATTCACTTCCTTGGTTAAATTTATTCCAAGGTATTTAAATTTTTTGTAGCTATTATGAATTGGACTAATCTTAGAAGTTCCTTTTCAGCCATGACATTGTCTGTGTATACAAAGGCTATTGATTTTTCTGTGTTGATTTTACATCTTGCAACTTTGCCAAGCTCTCTTATGAGTTTCAATAGTCTCTTAATGGAATCTTTTGTTTTCCCTATGTATAGGATCATGTCATCTGCAAACAGAGATAATTTGACTTCCTCCTTTTCAATTTATATCCCTTTGATTTCTTTTTATTGCCTAATGGTTCTGGCTAAAACTTCTAGAACTATGTTGAATAGTAATGGTGAGAGGGTACATCCTTGTCTTGTTCTGGATCTCAGTGGAAATTTCCAACTTTTGCCTATTCAATATGATCTTGGCTGTGGGTTTGTCATATATTGCCTTGATTGTGTTGAGGAATGTTCCTTCTATATCTAATTTACTCAATGTTTTTATTATGAAAAGATGTTGTATTTTGTCAAATACTTTCTCTGTATCTATTGAGATAATAATATATATTTTGATTAGGTCATTTTCTTTTGATAGAGCCTAATTCTGGCTCTATCACAGTTCTCTTGATTCTAACTCCTTTCTAGAAATAAGTAATTTGAACTATTTATTTATTTATGTATTCATTTATTTTTGAATTTCCATGATCTTTTTGGGTAACTTTTGGAAATAAACCATTTTTGAATAGAATTTTTATCAAATATTTCCAGTTGTTTGAGCTGACATCCAATATCTGCACCAAAATGAGTGAGCTTGTTTAATTGTTTGCACAATTTTCTCTTTTTAAAAGGTATAGAAAAATATTCACCACCTATTAGGAATCCTAACATATTTTGGAAATGTCTGAATACTTTTTTTTTTTATCAATGTACTATACAACTACAAAGTCTATTGGTATATGTCAGATGTCAATGTTAACTGAAAATTATAAAAATATAAACATATGAAGTTCTTTGGTTAATTTATAATGGTGTCTTTTGCTGTCTATATTCTCAGTATATAACAGAATTCTGTGCACCTGTCAGGTTTTATTGGTGGCCCACATATGTGCAGCATTCACTCCAGTTTAATTAACCTCAGGACTCTGGTTTATAAGGCAGAGCTAAGCTCTAGTGATCTTGTAAGCCATCAAAGGTCACGGTTAAATCTCACACAAATAAGCTTAGGTACTACAAAATTTAACAAACCACTATTTTTTTTTAAAAAGAACTCTTTCATATTCTTAGTTTTTATTGAGTGCTGTTACAGTTAACTCTAAAAATGACCCAAAGGCTGGTTATGTTTTTTCTCTGTCTATCTATCTATCTATCTATCTATCTATCTATCTATGTATCTATCTACCTACCTACCTTTATTTTCTATATCTGTCTATCACTATCTATTTACTTTTAAGAGTATATTAAGAAAATATACTATTAGGTAATATTTTTAGCCTTTATAATGTATGTTTTATCCTGTAAGGATAGCTAAGACTGGCAATTGAGTTCACTGTTACCCACATGCTGGCCTTGACAGAAAAAGGGCCAGGATTACATTTAGAATCAAGGCTTCATTATTGAGACAAAATAAAAGAGACTTTACTGCTTTTTATGTAATTAAATGCAAAGATTATTATGAAAATTTTCCTGCACAGCTGTTAGGTTGAAAAATTTTGCATTATCAGTAATCCTTTTATATCTTTGACATGATTCATAGCTCCTCGTGGTCTGAAAATGAAATGGAGTTTGAAAACTTCCATAGGTAAATAGTGGTTATTTGAGCCTTTAATATCAGTGTTCAGCTAATTTTTTAATTCACTGAACCATTCAAATGGCTGAAGTGCGACATCTTGACAATATATTCACTCAGTGACTCATAGATAAAGGATCAAGTGGTCAAACAGGACTTAAAACTCCATTTAATTCACTAGTAAACTCTTTGAGATCTGATATAGTAGCCTGTTAATTAGGTCACTCTAATAACGTATATGTTAGAGTGGAGTTTATGCTATGCTCAAAGTATTTCTAAGATTAGTGACCTGGGGTAATGAGTTACTCAACATACGTGATCAAATCTGATGAAATATGCTCCAAATATATTTACTGGTATTAAACATGTTTTAATCTTCTTTATCTAAATCTCAAATGATTCAGAATACAAAGTGCAATATATTAGGGTCCTTAAAATCCCATGTATTAGGTCAGGCCCAGTATTTCCTGTAAGGTCTGGGAATGTTTTTTCCAGTCCTACTCTCCTTTTGGAAAAGACTAAAAAGATTTGGCAATATCATAAGGTGTTTTTTTTAGGGAAATCTGTTTTACTGTCTTTTTGGAGAGACTCTTAGTCTTGAGAAAAAGTTTATGTCTAAGAATTGAATGAGAGGAGTCTTCTCCTTATGATGCCAGAACCAGGCTGCTGTTTGTAACAGTATATATTTGTTTATTCAGCTCAAGTCAGACTCTAGTAGTCAGCCTAGCTATTTTAGTTCAGGAGATACCATGGGTAATTAGCAATTACCAAAGATCCTCATGGGGCAAATTATTCTGATTTTCTTTCTGTTCCTGCTGCCAATTTTTGTAATCATGAGTACCCTGTTTCTAGCGGTTAATTCTTCTATGTAACCTTTTCCTTTCTGAGATCCAGTCATCCTCACTGAAATCAGTAAGCCTGTTTTCAAGAGTAGCATTTTTTACACTTCTTCCAGCCTACTAGGAAAGTCATTATAGCATTTTTTTTTTTGACAGGCAGAGTGGACAGTGAGAGAGAGAGAGACAGAGAGAAAGGTCTTCCTTTTCCATTGGTTCACCCCCCAATGGCCGCTGAGGCCGGCACGCTGCAGCCAGTGTGCTGCGGCTGGCGAACCGCGCTGATCCGAAGCCAGGAGCCAGGTGCTCCTCCTGGTCTCTCATGCGGGTGCAGGGCCCAAGGCCTTGGGCCATCCTCCACTGTACTCCCAGGCCACAGCAGAGAGCTGGCCTGGAAGAGGGGCCGGCCTACAGGACCTTTTAAGGTGCTATATGTATTTTTTAAATAAAATGCATTTATTTAAAATTTTTATTTGAAAATTTTTCAAACCTACAGGAAAAGTACAAAAATAATCATATTTGAAGAATAGTGGTGCATCCTTTATCCTGATTTCTTTCTTCACATTTTGCTCCACTACTTTATCATTTGATTCTCTCAACATTCACTAAATACTAAATACTTATTTCCTAAGGGAAAAAAAATCCTCATGTAACAACTGTGTAATTATCATTTTCAGTAAATTTGCCAATAATCTAACATCCATATTATGTTTCGTCAATTGATTTTTTTTTATTTGACAGAGTTAGACAGTGAGAGAGATAGAGACATAGAGAAAGGTCTTCCTTCCGTTGGTTCACCCCCCAAATGGCCGCTAAGGCCAGCGCTGAGCTGATCTGAAGCCAGAAGCCAGGTGCTTCCTCCTGGTTTCTCATGCGGGTGCAGGCGCCCAAGCACTTGGGCCATCCTCCACTGCCCTCCTGTGCCACAGCAGACAGCTGGACTGGAAGAGGAGCAGCCAGGACTAGAACCCGGCACCCATATGGGATGCTGGTGCCACAGGCGGAGGATTAACCAAGTGAGCCATGGCACCAGCCCCTCATCAATTGATTAATAATGTCCTTTATTGAATTTGCCCTTCAATATAAAATGAAGTCTTGGGTCAGATATCATACTTAGTTGCATGCCTTTTCTTTTTAAAAATTTTATTGTATTTTTTAAAGATTTATTTATTTATTTGAGAGTGACAGAGAAGGAGAAAGAGAGAGAGAGAGAGAGAGAGAGAGCGAGCAAGATCTTCCATCTGCACCAGGGCTGGGCCACAGGGGCCCAAGCACTTGGGCCATCTTCTGCTGTTTTAACAGGTGTATTAGTATGGAGCTAGTTTGGAAATGGAGCAGCTAGGACTCCAACTGGCACTCCAAAATGGAATACTGGTATCACGAGTGGAGGCTTAACCCACCATGCCACAATGCCAGCCCCTGTCATGTCTTTTTTTTCATTTTCAATCATCTTTATATATAGAAGATCAATTTAGTGTATACTAAGTAAAGATTAAACAGTTTTCACCCACACAGAAACACAAAGTGTAAATTACTGTTTGAGTACTAGTTATACCGTTAATTCACAAAGTACAACCCATTAAGGACAGAGATACTACATGGGGAGTAAAAGTGCACAGTGACTCCTGTTGTTGATTTAACAATTGATACTCTTATTTATGACATCAGTAATCACCCAAGGCTCTTGTCATGAGCTGCCAAGGCTATGGAAACCTTCTGAGTTCGCCAACTCTGATCTTATTTAGACAAGGCCATAATCAAAGTGGAAGTTTTCTCCTCCCTTCAGAGAAAGGTACCTCCTTCTTTGATGGCCCATTCTTTCTGCTGGATCTCACTCACAGAGATCTTTCATTTAGTTTCATTTAGGTGTTGTTTTTTTTTTTTTTTTTTTTTTTTTTTTTTTGCCAGAGTGCCTTGGCTTTCCATGCCTAAAATACTCTCATGGGCTTTTTAGCCAGATCTGAATTCCTTAAGGGCTGATTCTGAGGCCAGAGTACTGTTTAGGGCATCTGCCATTCTATGAGTCTGCTGTGTATCCACTTCCCATGTTGGATTGTTCTCTCCTTTTTAATCTATCAGCTAGTATTTGCAGACCCTAGTCTTGTTTATGTGATCCCTTTGACTCTTAATCCTATCGTTATGATCAATTATGAACTGAACCTGATCACTTGGACTAGTGAGATGGCATTGGTACATGCCACCTTGATGGACTGAATTCTAATCCCTTGGCACGTTTCTAACTCTACCATTAAGGGTAAGTCCAATTGAGCATGTGTCGAACTGTACATCTCCTCCCTCTCTTATTCCCACTCTTATGTTTAACAGGGATCACATTTCAGTTAAATTTAAACACCTAAGAATAATTGTGTGTTAATTAAAGAGTTCATCCAATGGTATTAAGTAGAAGAAAAAAATACTAAAAGGGATAAAGTAGTAAATTGTTCCTCGACAGTCAGGACAAGGGCTGCCACAATGCCAACCCCTGTCATGTCTTTTCAATCCAAATACTTTGGAATTTTTTATATTTTAAAGACTTTTCCTTGCACTATATTAGCATTGCTGCAGAATATAATATTCCTTCACCTTTTCAAAAAATATGTTGTTCCTCATTTTGAGTTTATTATTTACTTATAATTAGGCTTAAATTATGTTTTCCCAGCCAAATACTCCATAAAGGATAGTGTGAGTTGATATCTTTCTCAGGATATCAAATCCAGAGTCACACAATGTCCATGTATATCTTTATCACCTAGTCAAGTTATTTAGTTTCTATACCATATAATTACTATCTTTGACTTTGAAATTTATAAACAATTTTAAAGGGAAAATTTAAGATCATACAAATATTTTGCTCTTTATAAAAATATATCTTCATTGTTTTAGTATCAATTAATAATTCGTGCCTATATAAAACTTTACTGTAATGATTGCAAGAAAAGATGACTTTTTTCCCAATTCCAGGCCTCCACAGTTACCAGTTAACAATTATCATTCTTCTCAACCTTGTTTTACTTATTTATTTACATTTTAAATTTATATATATTATATAAACATAAATTTATACACAGATATATAAATATATATTTTGCAGATAACTGCATGTAGAGATATATTTTGTCTTAGACTCATAGTTTCTCATTTTTCCCCAGTGGCTTATTTTACCAATTTATTTCTAAATTGCCTTGATAAGGGAATCTTTTGAGTCTCCTTGGGATAAACTCCTATAGATTGAGTATAAGTCAAAGAAATCCTTTCTTCTTTTATGTCTCTAAATTTTAAAATGCTTTCTTCCATGTTATAGTAAATATTAACATTAGGCATCTCACTTTTGGCTGTTGTAAGTCACCTCTGATTCCAGATACCAGTCACCTAACCGAGCCAACAAGTAATACCACAATTAGAAATTTCAGTTGTCACACTGAGTATATGATCTCTGGAAGTTATACCCATACTGCTATATGTGATTTGATCCATACTCATATTTTCTTTTTCCCTATTTAACATCATTAGAATCCATTCTCACACATTTTTTCAATTTTCTACTTAATATATTCATATATTAGCTAAATCATGGATCTATTTGATATGAAACATAATTCTTTCCATTGAGACTGAGTGTTGTTTCCCCACGACAATCTGGGATCCAACTCTGGTCATAAGTTCAATTGTCTATGAGGTATAGTAGAAGTGTAATTAGCAAAGGAGTATTGTCATCTCCTTGGAAGGTATTAGAGGATATCTAGAAATATCAAGGCTTGTTTCATCAGAGGTGGGGACAGGAACTGTGCTTGCAAAGGGATTTTTTTTCACAGATGATGAGTGGTCAGGTTCACATAAATCCATCAAAATGTCTCAGTCAGGATTCCACTTTTTCTTGGTAAATGCTGCAGCTTTGACATCAAAGGCAGGATGAAGTTTGCATTCAATCTATGTTGTGATTTAGCAAATTATAGGTACCAACTCTCTGTCTGATTTCTCGACATGTCAGTTTTTTGACTGCAAAAGATCATGATAGATGGTCTCTGACATTGAAACCATGTCTTTAGCTAATAATTTAAAACCTAGATCTTGTCTTTTTCATTTTTTCTTTAAACTCTCCAGTGTCATAAGAAATAGCCAGAATTCTGTATTCTTCATTCTTTCCATAATGATCTGTCACAGTAGTCAGTCTGTCAAAATCTTCCCTTCTATAGGCAGTTTTTTTTCAAGTGACTGAAGATGATAATATGAGTAATCGTGTGCTTTAGATAATCTATTTTCCATTTTAATGGCATAGAGATTATCCTTGTTTCAGAAAACAGATCTCACAGTCACTCTCAGATTTGAAGATTTCTGCCAGCAACTATTTCTAGATCTACTATGTCAGTCAATTAAAATTAGTGTCTGCTGAAAATATCTTAAATAGGAAGTAATTAAACACAGAGAATTTTAGGTATGCACTAAGAAATACTGGAAGGATGGATTCTAGTTGGAGCACTAGAAATGACTTCCTCAATCAAGAACAGATCAACTGTGATCTATTCTACAGAGACAACCAGTGGATGCTGGATCAAGGATCCAGTATCAAAAGACTGATACCATATAAAATCCAAATCAGGGAAAAGAAGATTTAAAGAATGAAGCACTGAATCTTCAGATTTCCATGAGGTTGTTAGGGAATGCCAACAATGATAAGAAAATGGGTCTGGTCTCACTTTAACTTTCCAAGTCTCCCTCAAGTACATTTATCTCCCTCATGTACACTTAATCTGAGGAGTCTAATTTACATCCGGAACACTAGTTGCAATGGGTGAGAGTTGTTGAGTTGTTTGCAGTTTTCCCAAATCTCAATTATAGATAATTTGGAATCTAGGTCGAACAAGTAAGTTGATACTATTGAACATGGCCAAACAGTGAAATTTGCTACACTTAGAATCAAGCATAAACAAACCCACTAGCCTATTTTTAATGAGAGTTATAAACATTAAAAAAAATGGACTCGATTTCCACAGGTGTAAAAGTCATGCCTCAAAAAATTCATAGATGAGTCTGATTCGCCTAGACTGGACTATGATTGCTGCCCTCACCACCACCACCCTCAACCCTCACCTCCCAATGTTTGAAAGACAGAGGGAAAGGAAAAAAAAAAAAAAAAACTCTCCATTTGCTGATTGATTTCCCAAAGCCTCCATTTGCTGGTTGACTTCCCAAATGCCTACAACAATCAGAGGCTGGGCCAGACCAATGCCAGGAGCCTAGAACTCAGTCTGGGTCTCCCACATGGCTAGGAGGACCCAAGTACTTGAGCTAACACCTGCTACACCCACCCACTCACCCACCCACCCATGCCCTGAGTGTTCATTTGCAGCAAGCTGGACTCAGAAACAGAACTGGAATTTGAATCCAGTGATACAAGATGTGGATGTACCAAATGGGCCTAACTACTGCCCCAAACACTCACCCATGCTTTTCCTTTTTGTGTAATATTCTTAAATCATGAAAATAAGTTTATTTAAGCTCATGGGTAAGTGATTTTGACATTTAGTTTTATATTTAATGGTAATTCATCTTTCCTTTTAAATTAGCTTTGGCCTATTAAGGTCAATTAATAAATAATTGCATATGACTATTAATACAATCACATTTCAGGCACAACAAGACCAAGATGATCTTTTAACAATATGGTATAGAAGATCCAATCCAGCACTGATTGTGGAAGTCTTTTTTTGCTCTGAATCAATAGGGCCAAACTGAGTATGTTGATCATATGGTATACTCTTGACTGCTAACTAATGAGATAGCTAACTTGAGATATTTGTTAATACAGACTTTGATGTGAGTATAACCTCTTCTCTCTTTTTTGGCATTTTGTTATTTTTATTAGTAACTATATTTTTAATAAATAGAATTAATAGAGAAAAATTAAAAATATAACTATAAGCTAATTGGCTTTGAAACTTTGAGGATTCATTTTATTTTTGTGGAAGTTTCAACTGAAAGATAAATTCACATACACAGCATGAAAAGTATTGACCCCACAGAAACCACAGGAGAAAACTCAATTGGCTTGCAATGCTATCTGATTCAGAAGTGCATATACATAAACCAACCTCCATTGTGCTTGCTTTATTTATACTTGTTTATCTATTCTAAGCAAGGACTTACTCATTATTTGGAAAATAATTCAATGAAAGGGAAAAAGGTGGAGAAGAGAAGAAGCAAAAAGAAACCATTTTTAACAAGTATCTTTCTGATATCTTATTTGGTAAATCATTTTGTTAAATTTTTTACTTTTACTTATGTTCGTATACTTTTATTGTCTTATTACATTAACTTCTTTAATTTTTATCTAAAAATTTATGTTTCAAGGTGACGGAAGAATCTCCCCTATCTAAGTATTAGAGAATATAATATGGCTACATTAGAATCAAATCTTTAACTATTATCCAACCTTTTGAGTAGGAATCTTTGATACTTAAGGACACCTTTCCAAGATGAAGTCCTCTAACTGCTTTTGTAGGTTAAACCTGATTTTGGAGTCCTGAATACTAGTGCTTCCACAGGGAAAATACATCTTCATTTCTGATGGAGAATAAAAATGTATTCAATTTACCCAACCCCTTTAAACAATATAGATTGGTCTATGTAAGAGATCATCTTAACATATATATAGTACAAAGTTTTGAATTTTTATGTAATATTTTCTAGTTTCTGAAAATACATATTTGTAGTAATATTACAAAAATCAAAAAATGATATCTACTTCATATAGAATATGACACATGTAAAATATCATTACTATAAACTAGAAGTGATATCTGATTTTTATTGTAGTAAAATTTGATCTAGGAAGTACATAAATATAAATCGCATTTACTGTATGAAAGAGCTGGAGGACAAGTAGAGCTAAACATATTTTGCTTTTAGAAATTAGCAATGAAAAGAAATGTGTCAATGGTTAGTGCAATGATTATGTTGGGTTGCATATGTGAAAGAACTTACAAATATCCAAAGGATATACTTTTGTATAATTCTGACTTTCAAAATAAATAAACAAATCTTAAAAAAAATAGGATGAGCTTCATCTTTGTAAATGAAACACCAAGATCTGTGTGAGGTATCTTGGTGTCAGGGGAGCCCAAGAACAAGCTTGGGGACTCACCTAACCCCAAAATATGGATGTGAAGCCAGGCTGCACGACAAGGTAAGTCATGTGTGAAACATTTGTCCGTGCCTTCCTTACCAATTTTATAAAAACATATAGCCAAGACTCTGCCTCTGTGATTTTTAAATTCTTACTTTTCTTGACTTAATTCCTGATATATATATATGTATTTCTCTGATTCTTCAACTGACCTCTCTCCTCAAATTCATTTACTTCCCTGCGTTTGTTTTTCCATTGACATTGGCAATGTCGGAAGATAAAAGACATAAAACTTTCCATCTTTTCTGTCTGTGTTTTAGTCTGTTTGTGATACTATAACAAAATATCTGAGACTAGGTAATTTATAATGAACAGAAATGTATTGCCTTGTGATTTTGGTACTGAGAAATCCAGGGTCAATGTGGCATCCAAGCAGAATTCTTGCTATGTCATCACATGCTGAGAAGCAGAAGGGCAAGACAGGGTGAGAGAGCAAAAGGGGGCTGAACTTGACCTTTTATAATGGCATCAGTTTCACCCATGAGGGCAGAACCCTAATCTCTGCTTAAAGGTCCCACTTCTTAATATTGTTATGGTGGCAAGTAAATTTCACCATAAGTTTTGGAAGGGACAAATGTTCAAACAATAGTAGCCAACAAGACTGTCTTTTATATTCTATCTGGTGCCTCATTTGGAAGTTTATGTTCATAGGATTGGGGATTTTTGAATAAGGAATTTAAAATGAATAATTTGGGAAGGTAGTTAGAGAATAACCACTCTAAATGTTATCTGAATGTGCAGTATTCTTTGTAAGTTCATCAGCTATGTATGGAAACCAGGTTTTGCACTGGTGGCCCTTACTGTGAAGATTATTTGTAGTTTTATATTTATATTTATTTATTTTATTTGAAAGGCAGAGTGATAGAGAAAGATAGAGCAACAGAGGGAGAGAGAGAGAGAGAGAGAGAGAGAGAGATAGATTTTCCATCATTTATTCTTTCCTCCCACCCCTACAAATGCCCACAACAGTCAAGCCTGCAATTCCATGCAGATCTCTGATTTGGGTTTCAGAAATCCGAGTACTTGGACTATTATCTACTGCCTCCCAGGCCCATTAGCAGGAATCTGAATTGGAATCCCAGAGTAGCTGAGACTTGAACGAGTACTTCAATATGGGATAGAAGCATCTCCAATGTCAATGTCAACTCCCTGTGCCACAACTCCCACCCCTAACAGCTTACAATTTATAGCCACAATCTTGAGATAAAAATTAAGGGATCTTACTTGTAACATTACAGCTCTTAAAAAGGCTAACTGTGTCACCATTTGCCTCATGACATATCCAGATGCACTTTATTATAATGCCATCAAGATTATCTGGATTAGGACTGAATTTTCCTGTCACTGGAGTCACCCTCAGCACTCCTCTGTGGCACGCATGGCTGATTCTCTCTAATTGCCTTTCTCACAAAGGCCAATTTGACTGAGTCTCTTGACCCAGGAATTCATTTTTGGACTTCCCTGAATGAGATTCAGTGGCTTTTTTTCAGCATGTTTAATGTTCTGATGAAGTTCAAAAACCAATTTCTGGAATAAATGTGTTTTTTTGTTTAATCAGGACACATGTAAGTATAACCAAAAAATAATAGAAAATGTATTAAGTACTCATCATGTTCCATGTTCTATACTAAATAATTTACATGGATTGAGTCATTTAGTTCTCAATGATTTTGTATGATAAAAACTGTTATTATCCCCATTTTACAGAGTTCAAGATGAAAATAGAGAAAGGTTTAGTAGATTGCCCAACTCCACACAGAAAAGAAAGGCTCAGCACATGTTTAAACAGATATTTTAGTGAGAAGTTCTCCAAATTAAGGTAAAATAGAACAAAGGCCACAATAGTGATTACCAGAAAAGCTTTTTCCAACCATTGTTCTTCATACACCTTTGTCCATAGAATATACATTTGAGTAACATCTTTTACAACTGTGTACACTTTGGGAAATGCCTCATTAATCTAGTTAGATTCTTGCCTGTACTTCCAGGTCCCAGATCAGCCCTGAAGCTCTGGAGTCTCTTAGGCACCATTAGTCAATAGTTCTGAAATTTTCCAAAGAGGGGTTTCCAGACATTCCACATTTACCTTAGAAACCCACACAGAGTTGGGAACAAGCCAAAGGGTTCTCACTGAATTCTCTCCCATTTTCGAAGGCATGGTCCTCAGAGGAAGGAATTTTTGTTTCATTCCCTTCTATATCCCTGACAGTTGGAATAATGGTAAGAACATAATGGGTGCCCCAAAAATATTTCATTAATAAGTAAGTTAAGTAGTTATCCTGAACCGCAGCCTGTGTGCCAGACTTGTTCTAAACACTGACGTATAGAAGAGAAAGACAAAGGGCGTGCAGAGGGATTCCAAATGTCTGTCCTGTGTGTGCCCTGCTTCTCTCCGCGTTGCTCTTCTTGTTCTTGTTCCACTGCCTTCAAGAAAATTGAGATCCATGACCCAGTAGACTGGAAATGCTCCTTTATTTGGTATCCTGTTCTCTATGAGGACAAGAAAAGAAATGCTTTCATGTATTCAGATAAATAATACTTTTTGAGGGTCATTATGTAGTAGCCATTGTGTATGTTGTAATGAAAAATATCATATAAGCACTTATGTAGTATCATATAGCACTTACGTACTATGGGCCTTTTAGAAGTGATATCTATTCATCTGTCCATCATCATCATCATCATCATCATCATCTATGTATCTATCATGAAAACATATGTAACAGAGATGCTAAGTGTTCACAGTTTTGTTGATAAAATTTACTGAGTAAATTTTTTAAAGCTATACAATATGTGAATTAGTGTATAAAATACATATTTATATATATACTCATTGAATATACATACATATATATACACTAATTGAATCTTCACATTTTACAAATGAAAAGACTAAGACCAAAACACTGCAGTTGGCCAAACTAAGTAATCATAACCTAATTTCTTATTTTTTAGAAGCTAAGTTTTAACCAGTAAACAAAGTTTCTGTTAGTAGAAATTAAAGACACCTAATCACACAAATGCCTACCAAAAAAGTGCAAATGTTACAAGTGCTGTGAACAGACAGTGGAGATATTATGAGAGAATGTAATGGAAGGAAAGTCAAGATAGAACTGTTTGAGACAGTAAGGTTTAAGCTGATACCCTATAGGCAAATAGTGGTTAGCCTGCTGAGAGTGGGGAAGACAGTATAGGGATGAGAAACTGGCCAAAGACAAAGGTAGGGCAAGCACATCTTTATATGAGGGATCTTTAAACTGATCATGGATAATGAGTATTATAAAAAGCAGATTGAGTAGAATTTAGAAATTATTTGCACCACAATGAACTTATCTGAATTCAATTTCCATGAACTTCTGGAAGTACTGTTTAGGAACTGAAAGAGATGCATCATACTGTTAGGTTAGCATTAGAGCACACAAAGAAAAGGCTGGAGAAGACAGAGGCCAGATCCTATTGATTATCCACTGTGCATGCCCTTTTTATTTCAATGGGAAGTCATTGTAAGATATTAGCAGGAATGTGACATGATCCTGTTCGTGCTTTATAAATATTATTGAGTCTGCTTTTTGTACTTTTCATAGCAATAAATAGTCATGTTGATAAACAGTACATTTCTGAAAGAATGTACTCCTTTTAACAGATGTTTTCTTCATTACTTCAGCTAGTTCATTCATAGCACAGATACCATGTGGAAAATAGTTTTGAACACAGAAATGATGTAAAACATACCTTACTACAAATAAATGTGATTGGTATAAAAAGCAAATTTAGAAAATCTTTATGTTTCTATGAAATAAAGGAAAAGACATGTGATTACTATTAAGTGATTGTTAATAAGAGTTAACTTTTCCATAGCTATACAATGCTCATCATAGGCTATGTAAATGTTTATAGCATTAATATATACAGACAATATTTGCTATAAGAAGTACTGATGCATCTAAATGTAAAATATAAACTATTATTATGAATACACAAGGATTAACTGAACTGATGCAGTTTTACTATTTCATCCATATTCTAAGCATTGTGATTTAGAAGGCAAAAATAAGGTGGCATTTTAGTGAAATTCGGTAAAAATAATGCATGTTCTGTTTTGTATAATGAAGAGCTAAGACAATCAGATTCACAATGTAAATGCAGGTTTTTTGCAAAACTACCACTTAGAAAGAGAACTTAACTACAATTAGGGTGCTCAATGTTTGTATCTCATTGCCATAAACAAGTTGTTTTTGAAATCAGAAGCAAAATCCATGGCCTATAGCACTGGTTAAATCAGGCACTGTTGCTCTAACAAAGAATATTTCTCTTCCTGGGCTGGTTGGACTTTGGCAGGAACTCAGCTCTAAATATCCAAAGCAGGCTCACGGTCCAGCAGCGCTCCCAGGAGGGCGATGGCAAAATAGCAGCCTGTCAGGCTGTGGAAGGAAGACAAGAAACCAGTTATCCTGATCCCGTTTCTGAGAGAGAGTCTCAGGCAAGGAAAGACTGCAGAAAGCAAGCTGGTGACAGGTTAGACAGAAAGAGAAATGGCACAGTGCAGAGTCTGTTAATGATTCTAGCAGTTTTCTAGCTACGGAGAATGTTGCAATCGGTACGAGTAGGTGGCACGTGTGAATTCTCTCTTGATGACAGCCAAGGAAATCTTTCAAAGATATGAGTGTTCTTGCCTATCTAGACACACTGAAATATTTAGATTCTGTGATAATAATGCATTAATGCCAATTTTAAAAGCTATATTATTGAATCTGCCACCTGTCAAATTTGAGAATACAAATGAAAAGCAACCGATGAAGGCAGCCTAGAAATGCATGCTAGTTTTTTTTTTTTTAGAAGAAAAGAATATATTGAGGCTTTAATGATTAGAAACATTGGAAATGCATAAGAAAACACTCCATCTAGACCTAAGAAATAGCTTCTAAAAGCACACTCATTATTTATTGTCCCACAATGATGATATTAAGAAATGTCATGTATTAATACATAGATATGTATCAGGGGCATGCTAGTGTTTCTACTGTTATGGTAAAAGACTATCCTGTTGGTTAATTAACCATTGATAAGTTTTGGATGCAACTCTATTATCACTGGGTTGACACTAAATTGTGACCTAATAATGCATACTAATCAAAATATAAGAGGAAAATACTATCAGATGTCTCTTCTTCTTTATTATGCACATGCAATTATTATTTTAAATGGAGCTGAATAAAGGAAGTCACTGAAGAATTGGAAATTCTGCAGTGTGAGGAAGGGGTAGGGACAATTCTGAGTTAGCAATGAGAAGTATTGGGCACTCATATTTTTAAGCCATGGAAAAGAGGTAGGAACAGTTGTGTTCTACTGTTTCGGGCTCAGGATTTCTGTGGGTTTTTTTTTCCTGCCATTCACTGTGTTCAGGCATCTTGATGGTAACAGAGCATGTCTTCTAGTTTTAGATCAAAGCCCTCTTGTCAAATTGGCGTTAATATTTGAGTTCTAATATGATTCTAATAAAGACGTAAAATAGAATAGTATCAGAACAAGTTTGTCTTTTTCATTTAAAAGCCATATAAGAAATTGAATTCAAAACTCCAACTATTATTTTCTTAAGTGGTTGTATAAATGCACATAATATCATATTTAATACCTCTCAAGACTAGTATTTTATGAGGCGCATACCTCTATGCCAGATATGTATTGGTAAAATAGATAGCCTTTCCCCTTCACAGAACCTAGAGGATAATTTATTGAACTCCTGGCAGCCATTGATTTTGTTAATTTGTAGCTTGCATTAGAATAAAAAGTAAAAATGATTTAGAATATTTAAAAGGGGTTGGTCTGGGTAGACAGATGTTGCACTGAAGTCAGGCATCTGAAGAATGAGGGGAGCTCTGCTAGTACCTGAAATGGAGTCATAGCAAGTAAAGGGTGAGTCATTATTATGTGCCCCGCACTGAGTATAAACACATAGATTATGCAGTGTAATCCTCACCATCTGTACTCAGGGGATTTGAGGTTGGGTGCAATTTTTAAATTGTCCTAAGCCACCCAACTAGTATATCCTCATTTTGATGCACCCAATAAAAATTAAGAAATGGAAGATTTTTTAGCAATAAATAGTATAAACTGTTAAGGCTTGAATATACACAAATAGACATCAGTGAAACTGCAGCAATGCTGGCAATACATATCACAAGGGGACCCAGCAACTGCGAACCTCACTATTCTCTGTATCATTTATTTTGCTGCTGTTACAAATGGACAACTTTTTCCTGCTAATGCACCTTTGAGAAAGAAGTCTTCAGAATATTATAAAGATTAGGCATGAACCTGAAAGGTTAAACAGTCTGTCCGGAATAAGAATCCTCTGTGTTTTTTTCTTTTTCTTTTTTTTTTTTTTTTTTTCTGAAAGGCTCTTTAAAACTGTTTGTACACAAATCATTCAGCCAAGAGCAAGATAACTGAAATTCTTAGCAGGAGGCAAATGGGAGGTCAGGCAGATTATTGCAGTCAGTGGGCACTCAGCTGAAGCAATCTTATAAAGTGAAAAAAAAAATCAAAAGACTTTGCCTCCTTTCGTTCATAATAAAATGCTGCCACAACCTTAATTATAGTGTTATAGACAATGCTGTTGGACCACTGCTTCACCATATGGGTCTGAGAACTATAAATATGTTAGATATTGGTTTTTAGAAAAGGAAAAATACAGAATACACTCTTTGTACGAATCATATTTTTAAGAGACTGTCGAAGAGTAGCTGAGTGCTGAATCAAATCACGAATTCTCAAGGCCATCATAATCAAAGTAGGCAAAGTATATATTTGCTCAGGGAAACATCTGTTAAAGAATTTCTCCTGAGCCTCATCAGTAGTTGGCAAGCTTTACTGCTTTAGCTATGTTTTCATTATTGGCCTGTCTGCAGAATAGTTTACACCGGTTGTCCTTCTATCATTTATTCACTAGTAAAGAAATAACCTTTTTAATGCTTGCCTTTGTTGATAATACAGCAAAATTTAAATTATAAAGTCATTTACAGATTTTCATTTTATTCAATTGTATTCTGAGTTTTGTGTGTATTTAAAAAGCTCTGAAAAGGATAAAAATATAGTTATGAAATGTGTGTGAATCAACCATGGTGTTTACATTTATAGTTCAGCTACTTCCAGAACATTACAGAGCCTGTGTCTTTGTCTCATAATACCATGTTCACAGTGGTCATGCCTTCATTTCTAAGAATTTTCAGCTAAATTACTGAAATTAACCAAATTATATACATAGTTTTTTTTTATTACAAATAGAGGCACCTTTAAGCAAAGGTATTTCAAAAGGTTCATGCAAAATGTATGTTACAAAAAAGTGTACATAAATTTTTTTCCATCAAATTAAACTTACTTTTTTTAAGAAAAGGTTTATTTATTTATCAGAGTTACAGAGAGAAAAAAAAACTGAATTAAAAGGAGAGGTCAGGGAGAAAGAGAGAGAGATCTTCTGTCCTCTGGTTTACTCCCCAAATGGCCACAATGGCCAGGGCTGGGCCATCTTCTATTGGTTTCCCAGATGCATTAGGAGGGAACTGGATCAGAAGTGGAGCATCTGGGACTTGAACTGGGGCCCGTTTGGGATGCCAGCATTGCAGGCAACAGCAACACCAGCCCCAATCAACTTACTTCATAATTTCCTATTCCAAGAATTTTTGGAAGTACTTTTCTACTTCCATCAAGTTGCAAATAGGAAACAAAGCATTTTCTAGAAGAAAAAAGAAAACCAGAAAAATAATTTTTGGTACAGTTATCTCAAAGGTATATGCCACAGATTACATAAATTAAGTATATCGTGAATTTCTTGGAATATATAGATATGAAAAGGAATTGGCCAGCTTTATGTAGTTTTCTTCCTGGATATTAATTTGGTACTTTCCACATGTTCTATAGACAATAAAATGCTATCTTAATGGACCCATTAATATATTGTTGCATAGTATTTTACAGTTGCTTTGCAAATAAATTGTTTTTGACATGGCACTTGCTAATATAGCAATCTGCATGCCCAACATGCTTACTAATATGGAATAGTAAAAAACTGTGGCTCTCTTAACATTATTTTCTCTAGCAAAATACTGATGTAACTTGGACAGTAATAAGCACAGACAAGAATGAAAGCAATATATCTGTTGTATGCAATGTCATCCTGCAGTTGTTGATGCTATTATTAAGTTTCAGTAATTGTTTAGGCCATCAATCTCTAGCAAGAACCTTTCAAATTGCTTGATGATATTGTAAGCATCAAGCTGTGCTGCATTAAAAAATGATGAATCTCTGTCCAGGTAAAGCTTTGCCCTTTGGCTATCATAATGTATCACCATTGTGTTTACAAATGGATATTCGCTCTGCTAAATGGCAACAAGGTGCATGAGATTTTATAAGTATGCAATGTTGGCACCAGCTAATATTGAAACTTATATTTCAAAGAATAATTAATTGTAAGTCTAAGGGAAGATTACTTATTACCTGTAAAATAATCTTTGTAAGTTGAAATACTTGATTTAACTGATTAAAATTATTTTTGCAAAGTAACGTATATTTGTAGAATAACTCAATCTTAACTGTCAATTTTTACTCAAACTAGTCTATATTTTCCAGCTAACCATGACTTTATACCATCAAATATAAGTTTGATAATGTATAACTTTCAACGGAATCTCTAATCTTTGTTGTTAGATTCATTAATTCATCAACCATATCTGCTTAAGCTTTTGGAGTTTTGGATGAGAATTTTATTTTTGTTAGGAAATTTATTTCTTGAACACATATGGATAAGACCTTACCTCTTCAGCTGGTTGGTATATAAGGCACCTATGTGTCACTCTTCTGTATCTTGCCTTATTCAACAAATGTGGTGTTTTATTTTTATTTTTTTAATTTTATTTATTTTTTTAACAAGCAGAGTTAGACAGAGAGAGAGAGAGAGGCACAGAGAAAGGTCTTCCTTCCGTTGGTTCACTCCCCTAGTGGCTGCCACGGCCGGCGCACAGCATCAATCCAAAGCCAGGAGTCAGGTGCTTCTCCTGCCGGGCTACAGCAGAGAGCTGGACTGGAAGAGGAGCAACCGGACAAAATCCAGCGCCCCAACTGGGACTAGAAGCCAGTGTGCCGGCGCCGCAGACAGAGGATTAGCCTAGTGAGCCGCGGCACCGGCCCAAATGTGGTGTTTTAGATATTTAGGAGAAAAAATAGGCAGTGCTTACTATAACTTCGTTTTAGTTCTTTGTTTTGTATCTCTTATTTCTACAATAGTCATACTAGTTCTCGATCAATTATCATTCTTTATTCACTGAGCACAATAAGACCTCTATTTTCATCAGTAAATTTTTAAGACAGAAAAGTATAGGTATGATATAGTTATCACAAAGAAAAATACCACATTGCTTTATTAAATCTTTTTTTTTTTTAACTTTTATTTAATGAATATAAATTTCCAAAGTACGATTTATGGATTACAATGGCTTCCCCCCCATACCGTCCCTCCCACCCACAACCCTCCCCTTTCCCACTCCCTCTCCCCTTCCATTCACATCAAGATTCATTTTCGATTATCTTAATATACAGAAGATCAGCTTAGTATACATTAAGTAAGGATTTCAACAGTTTGCTCCCACACAGAAACATAAAGTGAAAAATAATAGATGATTTTTTTTAAATGATAATGAAATCAGATCAGACCTATTGTCATGTTTTATCCCAGTGAGAGTCAAGTTGGGAGTTGATAATTTCTTTTCTTTTTTTTTTTTTTTTTTTTTTTCACAGAGGATCAGTTTAGTATGCATTAAGTAAAGATTTCAACAGTTTGCACCCCCATAGAAACACAAAGTGAAATATACTGTTTGAGTACTCGTTATAGCATTCAGCCTCAATGTACAGCACATTAAGGACAGAGATCCTACATGAGGAGTAAGTGCACAGTGACTCCTGTTGTTGACTTTACCAATTGACACTCCTGTCCATGGCATCAGTAATCTCCCTATGCTCCAGTCATGAGTTTCCAAGGCTATGGAATCCCTCTGAGTTCTCTGATTCTTATCTTGTTTAGACAAGGTCATAGTCAAAGTGGAGGTTCTCTCCTCCCTTCAGAGAAAGGTACCTCCTTCTTTGAAGACCTGTTCTTTCCACTGAGATCTCACTCACAGAGATCTTTTGCCAGAGTGTCTTGGCTTTCCATGCCTGAAATACTCTCATGGGCTTTTCAGCCAGATCCAAATGCCTTTAGGGCTGATTCTGAGGCCAGAGTGCTATTTAGGACATCTGCCATTCTATGAGTCTGCTGAGTATCTCACTTCCCATGTTGGATCACTCTCCCCTTTATTTATTCTATCGGTTAGTGTTAGCAGTTACTAGACTTGTTTATGTGCTCCCTTTGACTCTTAGTCCTTTCATTATGATCAATTGTGAACTGAAATTGATCACTTGGAATAGTGAGATGGCATTGGTACATGCCACCTTGATGGGATTGAATTGGAATCCCCTGGTATGTTTTTAACTCTACCATTTGGGGCAAGTCAGCTTGAGCATGTCCCAAATTATATATCTCTTCCCTCTCTTATTCCCACTCTTATGTTTAACAGGGATCACATTTCAGTTAAATTTCAACACTTAAGAATAACTGTGTATTAATTACAGAATTAAACCAGTCATATTAAGTAGAACAGACAAAAAAACTACTAAGAGGGATAATGTATTAAGTTGTTCATTAACAGTCAGGGCTATGCTGATCAAGTCACCGTTTCCCATAGTGTCCATTCCACTTCAACAGGTTTCCTTTTTGGTGTTCAGTCAGTTGTCACCGATCAGGGAGAACATATGGTATTTTTATAATAAATATATTTAGATATTATGAGGAAATAAAATACAAAGGAAGGACTGCAGTACTTTGGTTACCTTTCTCTCCATGAACTCTTATTCATTAGAATATTTATTAATTTATATATATAAAATTTCCATATAAATTTACCATGAATATGTTGTAATGTTTTGTATATTTTTATTGTTGACCAAAATAACATGAGAATATGCATACTGTTTTTCTAACTTGCATTTATTTCCTCAATATTCTGTTTTTGAGTTTTCACATGTTAATACATATATCTCTGATTCCTTCTTTGCAAGTACTCTGGATTGTCTTATTGATGGGGTATACCATAATCTAGCTATTCTTTTTAAAGAGAAGTTATTCCTGTGTCCTTTCTTTGAAAAGTTTGCATATTACATCTTTAATCTATTTAAGAATGGATGATTAGGTTTCTAATTTTATTTTTATTACATATACATATAGGTAATATACATATTCCCTAAAAGTAGCACTAATTGGAAAACACACTCTTAAATTAAATTATTTTTATGTCCACTCTGCCATGTATTTAGTTTGTAAGTACTCATGTATTTATTTTTGTCCTCTTTTTCTATTTTCTATGTCCTTTTCTATTGCAGTGATCTAATTCATACCTGTACACTAAAGGTCGATTTCCATTAGGACAAAACCCCCAGAACCATGGCAAGCTCGTGCAATACTATCGTTCAAAGTAGAAAATTTTCTTTCCTCAATATAGCTTCCTACCATGTTGTTTCTTATTTTATTTTATTTTTTTAAAAAACATATCTTTATTGCCAGTGTCTGGTGCATTGGATTAAGCCACTGCCTTTGACATCGGCATCCCATATAAGAGCAAAGGTTTGCTCCCCAGCTACTCCACTTCCTATCCAGCTTCCTGCTAATATGCCAGAGAAAGCAGAGGGTGATGGCCCAATTGCTTGGGCCCCTGCCATTCATGTAGGAGACCCGGTTGGAATTCTGGGCTCATGGCTTTTGCCTGGATAAGCCCTGGCCATTGTAGCCATTTGTGGAGTGAACCTGGTTTTGGAAGATTTCTCTTCCTCTCCCTCTCTCTCTCTGTCACTCTGTCTTTCCAGTAAATAAGTAAGTGAATAACTACAATCAATCAATCAATCAATCAATCCTAAAGAGGAACTCAAGAAGGAAGGGGGAAAAACAAAAAAACATACTATGCCTCCTTACTCTTTCCTGTGAATTTCAGGATGAAATTGTCAAGTTCTATGAAAGAATTTACTGGAATTTTCCTTGGTATTGAGTGAAAATTTTAAATTAATTTAGAAATAATGATATTTTATAATATTGTAACTTCTCATTAATAAATATAATATACTTCCATCTATTCATGTCCTTATTTATAATATTCAACATGTTATGGTAGTTTTTGTTAGATTTATTCTTTTCTATTAGGGCTGTATGGAGATTTTCTTTGGCTTTGATAATTTGGCCAAATCAAGTAGTCAGTGTGACTTCAACTTTGGCATTAAGAAGACTAAAAAGCTTAAAGCCAAGTTCAATGTAATTTCTGACATCCTTGAACTTGAATATGATAGATAATTCTGTGATCCCAAAGGTTTCTTTCATACGTAAACAGAATTACAACATCAGTAATCCAAATAAGACAAGTTATTTGGATTTATTATGAATATCTGAATATTCATTTTCAATTATATGTAAACATTTTAGATGTTACTCAATAGAAAATTTCCTTCTGTTCCTTTTTTTCTGGTAAAATTCTGTTATTTTGAAAGAAAATTTTTAAAAAGATGTTTACTTATTCTCATCTACTTGAAAGACAAACACACACACACAGAGAAATAGATAGATAGAGACAGAGATATCTTTTATTCACTGTCTTGTCCCCCAAATGCCCGTAATAGCTGGAGCTAGGCCAGGCAGAAGCAAGAAACAGAATTTCATCCTGGTCTCCCCCTTGGTTGGCAGGGACCCAGGCATCTTGAGCCATCAACTGTTACCTTCTGGGTAACGGGAAGTTGGATCAGAAGTGGAAGAACTGGGATTCTAACTAGCCTTCCAATATGGGATGTGGGTGTCTTTTTGACAGCTTAATCTGCCTTGCCACAATGTTGCCTCCCTCATCAATTTTTTATTATTTAAAGAAGATAATGCAATAATTAATAATGCCTGTCAAACATTAACATCACAAATAAGCTGTTATAACTTCCAAATAGCTCAATATATATAGGAAAATAATGTGCAGATTAAATGAGAATTTGAAAAATTAGAATAACAACAGAATATATTTTAGCTACTTAAGAAATATATAGTTATGAACAGATGTTTCTAGAACTTAAAAATATGAAGCAAAATGTTAGATGATAATTCTAATTTTTGTGTAATTTTTCAGTGTACAGTATCCAAAAAATTAAACAAAGGAATCTAAGAACTCTGATTTGTACATAAGTAACTCTCTTCAGGCCATGAAGTTATCCCTTAAGTAACCATAATTGGTAATGGCTACGCATTCAACAGCACAGATGTTCTGTGCAGTGGCTGCAGAAGCAGTCCAGCAGGTAAAAGTATGATGCAACAATTTTTCCTGGATTTTGAAATTTTAAAAAATTTGACAAACAATATATTAAATAATACAATTTTTAAAAAGATTTTGGTTATTTGAAAGGCAGAGCTACAGAGAGAGGGAGAGACAGAGAGAGTTTTTTTTTAAAGGTTTTATTGATTTATAAATAAATAAATTTTAATAAATAAATAAATAAAACTGAGTTACAGACAGTGAGAGGGAAAGACACAGAGAAAGGTCTTCCATCTGCAGGTTCACTCCCCAAATGGCTGCAGTGGTCAGAGCTGAGCCATCTGAAGACAGGAATCAGGATCTTCTTTCAAGTCTCCCACATGGGTGCAGGGGCCCACGCTCTTGGGCCATCTTCTACTGCTCTCCCAGGCCATTGCAGAGAGCTGGAATAGAAGAGGAGCAGCTTGGACTAGAACTAGCGCCTATATGGGATGCCGGCACCTCAGGTGGAGCATTAACCTACTGTGCCACAGCTCTGGCCCCAGGGCAGATCTTCTATTGACTCATTCACTTCCCAAATGGCCGTGATGGCCAGAGCTGAGCAGATCCGAAGACAGAAGGCGGGAGCTTATTCCAGGTCTCCCATGCAGGGGGAAAGGAGCCCAATGACTTGGGTCATTTTCTGGTACTTTCCCAGGTACATTAGCAAGGAGCTAGATGGGAAGTACAGCATCTGGGACTCAAACCGGTGCCCTTATGAGATATAGGTGACATAGGCAGTGGCTTAACTTCCCCTCAGTACTAACATTATAATAAAATTCATGTTTTTATATGAAATTTCAAATTTACTCATAATATATTCTGCAAGTTCATCTAAGGTAATTGTATTTGATTTTGTCTCAGCTGTGGTTATACATTGATTTTAGCATTTGGACTGCTGACCTTTGCCAAAATGTGCATTTGGTGATTGCTGGTGTAATTTTATTTTAAGCTACATTTCTCGTAGCTTATTATTAGGATGTTATTGAATCATGTTGATCTGCTATCTGTCAAATATGATGAACTCTTTTTTTATTTATTTTTTATTTATTTTTTGACAGGCAGAGTGGACAGTGAGAGAGAGAGACAGAAAGAAAGGTCTTCCTTTTCCGTTGGTTCACCCCCCATTGGCCACTGCGGCTGGCACACTGCGCCGATCTGAAGCCAGGAGCCAGGTGCTTCTCCTGGTCTCCCACGCGGGTGCAGGGCCCAAGTACTTGGGCCATCCTCCACTGCACTCCCAGGCCATAGCAGAGAGCTGGCCTGGAAGAAGAGCAACCAGGACAGAACAAATCTGATGAACTCTTTATTTTTTTATTTATTTTTTTTTGACAGGCAGAGTGGACAGTGAGAGAGAGAGACAGAGAGAAAGGTCTTCCTTTGGCCGTTGGTTTACCCTCCAATGGCCGCAGCCGGCGCACCATGCTGATCCGAAGCCAGGAGCCAGGTGCTTCCTCCTGGTCTCCCATGGGGTGCAGGGCCCAAGCACTTGGGCCATCCTCCACTGCACTCCCTGGCCACAGCAGAGAGCTGGACTGGAAGAGGGGCAACCGGGACAGAATCTGGCGCCCCGTCTGGGACTAGAACCCGATGTGCCGGCAAGGCGGAGGATTAGCCTATTGAGCTGCGGCGCTGGCCCCTGATGAACTCTTAATACAAATAACTTACACATTCTCTTGGTTTGTGTGAAAAACTATGTTGCCTGTCATTAGATTGATTTCCTTCTTTCTCTTCATATCTTATATATGTGATTTATTTCTCATATATATTTCTACAGAAATGGCAATAAAGGACAAACTTACCTTGTTCCTATCCCCATGGGAATTTAAAATTTTTTTGCAGTAGATTTTTGAGATGATAATTTTTATCAGCTTAGGCACTTTTCTAGTTTGCTGAGTTTTTTGGTCATGAATAAGTTGATTTTAGTGAAAACTTTATCTTTTATTGAAGTAAACAAATTTCTCTGTTAATCTATTAATGTGGTTTATTCAGTTAACTTTTTTATGTTAGAACATTCTTGAAATTTTTGAACATAGTCTTAGTTATCAAGTATTTTTTTAAAAATACACTGTATGAATTTAATTTACTAATATTTTTCTTTATAAATCTTTCCATGTTCACAAAGGGTCTTTGTCTATAATGTTTTTCTTCTTGGTATTGTCTTTTACAACTTTGAGTATCAAGTAAATATTGGTCCAATAATATTTGTAAAGGATCTTTTGCTTTCTGTTGATTCCTTGAAACATGTAGTGTAGAGCGCAAATTATTTCTTTTGAAGGCTTGGGAGGAGTTTCCTATAAAACAATTCTTCTTCTCTTCCTCCTTTTCCACCTTAATCTTTTCACAATGAGAAAAATGGTTTTGAGAGAGGGGAACAAAGCCAAAATTTTGATTATCTTAAATGTTGTTAATGGTTATTATAATTCACCTTTCAATTTCATACAGAAAAAATAGCCACTTATCTATTTTCTGGAAAAGTATCACTTTTATGTAAGTTTTCAAATCTATTGCCATGAAATCCCTTTCAGCATTTACTTAAAACTTAAAAAAATCCTACCAAATCTATAGTTACATGCCCTTTAATTTCTGACTATCTTTCCTTATTTAGTAATTATTCCTGGAAAATTATTTATTTATTTGATATTGGTTTCAAAAATATTGATATTGTTTTATGGATCTCCATAAATATGTTTTCTTTGACTTTGATTCTTTGAAATTTGTTGAGACTTTTTTGATGATATTATGACATCAAATATTACATGTATGCTTAATTATTAAAAGTATGATAAACATGAGATGTGAACTTAAAGAGTTTTTAAATACCACTCTTAGGGGTTCTTGAAGTGGCTGATTCTAGGTCTGGGACAGGGAATTATTACTTTTCAAAAAATAGTTCTTAATTGTTTAATTTCCTATTCAGAAAATCTAATTAGATACATTACCATTTCTTTATAATCCTTTTAGAATTTTTCATAGTTTTTGATGCCTTTTAACTGTTCTCACTTGTTTGTAATTGTTTTTTCTGTATTCTCAAATATGTGCAAATCCCTTATTACTCTTTTCAGTTCATGTAAATATCTAACAATCTAGCACATTTAGATTCAAATGTTTCATTGATTATACTCTTTATTTTCAGGATTTTTGCTTATTCTTGTTTCAGTTATTCTCAATGTTGATTTATTTCATTTCCATCTATTCCTTTTATTTGGTTCTGCCGGTTTTTAATTAATAACATTGTTTTTATTTTTTAGAATAATGACTTTGTTAGGGATGGGCATTGTGGTTAAGTTACCACCTGGGATGTTCACATTCCTTACTGGAGTGCTAGTTTGGGTCTGGGCTACTCTGTTTCTGATCCAGTTTCCTGCTAATGTGCCTGGAAGGTAGCAGCTGACAGCTCAAGTGCTTGGGTTCCTGAAACTCCAGTGGGAGACCCTGATTGGAGTTCCTGGCTCCTATCTGCAGTCTGGACCAGCCCCGCCTATTGTAGACATTTGGAAGTGTACCAGCGTATAGAAGATCTCTTCTGTCTTTCTCTCTTATTCTTTCAAGTAGATGAAAATAAATAAGCATTAAAATAAATAATACCTTTGTTTATCTGTCTGAGCCTCTCCCCCAAGCCTAGTGTAAAGTTCTGTCAGCTGCCCTGGTGAATTCTGTTCACACCTCCATGTCCCTTACTCTCATCTTACTCTGGGCCTCAAGCCAGCTGACTGACCAGCTTCCTTGTCATCTGCTTCTTTTGTGTTCAGCCAAAGAAACAGAAATCAGAGGCTGGGAGGAAAATGAAAGTCACATTTATTTCCCTGAATTTATCCCTGGAACATCCCTGTGGATTGGATTGATTGAGATGCCTCTATTGAATCCACGACACTTTTTAGCTGCACTCTCCATCCACAAATGAAAATGAATTCTAAGGAAGGTAACTAGCTTCTCATAGAAAACAGAACACAGGACTGGTTAAAGCATCTTGCGGGAGGTCTGGCAAATGCTCTTTGGAGTGAGTAGGCAAGGGAGGAGCAGTACATATGTAAGCTCTACTTCCTGTCTGGCAGTCCTGACTCTCTCTTCTGCTCTGATAATCCTACATGTGTCTGGGTTTAGCTCCAATCCCCTGTCATTCATTAATTATCCTCTTCTCATGGAGTCACAAAATATTTTCTTTCAAACCATGTAATCTAAGCCCTTTATTTGACAGATGGGGAAAAGATACTAAAAGAGTTACATCAAGATTACTAAATTTAATTAGTTTCATGTGACATTTAATATTTTGTTCTGGTTATTGATTTTTACAAATTTAATCTCAATATACTTGTATAATAATACTGAATTAAATATTTCTTGTAATAACTGTTGATTAAGGATTAGTTTTCTTGTGCTAAGAATTTTTTATATGCTACTCTATAACTCTAAAAGAAAGCACTGAAATGTGCCACATATTAACGTTGAATAATGTTAATCCTCATTTGAGAACACTGAGATGCAGTGAATAATCATCATTTTCAAAATATATATATAAAGTATTATAAATACAATGTCGCTCCCCCTCTTCGTGGAGGAATGACACAGGACCCTGCGCTGTTCTTTTGTCTGCTCTGCCCTCCCCAGGTTTGCTGCTGGTTCTTCCCGGGTTGGCCAGGTTCCCCCTGGCCACTTTCCCCACTTCCGCAGGGGAGCGGCACACCGCCAGATGGCTCTCTCGGGGGCTGCACAGGTGTTCCTTCAGATAGATGTTCCCCCTAGATGTTCCTGGTGCATGTTGTCTCTCTCCTCCTTTATAGTCCTCTTCCACCAATCCCAACTCTGCTACCCACACGCCGAGTACGCTGCTCTCCTCCAATCAGGAGTAAGTCCTACAGTTTATTGGTTGAACTGGAGGCAGCTGTGTAGAAGCTGTTTCTCCCTTCTCAGCGCCATATTGTGGGAGAGCAGATGCATAGAATAAGTCTTAATTCCAGTAACAGTCTAGTCCGAGTTGCTCCCCACATACAAGATGTTAAGAAATGAAATATGCTTGATTGTGTTAGTTTGATATAAAAATCTGGCATAAAATACTGTAGCATCCAATTTAAGATAAAAGTAAATGGGATAATTGGTTTCCAATTCTAAAGATGTGGTTTACATTATTCATTACTAGTGCCACTAAATAAGGAATAATATGGTATAGGCTTTATGAAGACTAAGAGAATGAAAATTAGCATTTTTTGCATTATGACATATAAAGTTTTATGTCTACTCATCCTAAAATGCTGCCAAAGAATTTTTTTTGGCAAGAAAAAGTGCTACATGTTGATTTTTACACTTTTAAAGAATAAGTAAAAAGTAAGGATTTAAAAAACTTAAATCTCATTTCACTAGAATAGAAATTTAGAACTCAAAGAGACCATAAAAATAATAGAATCCAATCTTTTCACAAGTAATGAAAATGAATTCTAAGGAAGTTAACTAGATTCTCATAGAAAGCAGAACAAATTATCCAGAAACAGAATGTAACTAACTGAGTTCTACAGTTCTCTTTCAAGGATACTTTCCATTAAACCAGGCTGTGTCTCTAGACGTATTTGCTGAGAATGTGTTTTACAGAATATGAGTGTTACTTTTACTAACAGTCATGTTGCAAAAAAGTTCATGGATCCTTTGCTTAATCTGTCAGATGAATGGAGTATATGGCATCTTCACCTCAAAATCTATATGGGCTGAATTAACTCTTTGCTGCCATTTGTTGTAGATAAAAGTGGGGGAGAATTATTAACTAAATACCTTGGCCTCAGCACTTTTTTTTATTTATTTTTTAACTTTTATTTAATGAATATAAATTTCCAAAGCACAGCTTATGGATTACAATGGCTTCCCCCCTATAACGTCCCTCCCACCCGCAACCCTCCCATCTCCCACTCCCTCTCCCATTCCATTCACATCAAGATTCATTTTCAATTCTCTTTATATACAGAAGATCAGTTGAGCATACATTAAGTAAGGATTTCAACAGTTTTCTCCCACACAGAAACATAAAGTGAAAAATACTGTTTGAGTACTAGTTATAGCATTAAATCTCAATGTACAGCACACTAAGGACAAAGATCCTACATGAGGAGTAAATGCACAGTGACTCCTGTTGTTGACTTAACAAATTGACACTCTTGTTTATGGCATCAGTAATCACCCTAGGCTCTTGTTATGAGCTGCCAAGGCTATGGAAGCCCCAGAGTTCACCGACTCTGATCATTTTTAGACAAGGCCATGGTCAAAGTGGAAGTTCTCTCCTCCCTTCAGAGAAAGGTACCTCCTTCTTTGATGACCCGTTCTTTCCACTGAGATCTCACTCACGGAGATCTTTCATTTAGGTCCCCCCACCCCCCCTAGAGTGTCTTTGCTTTCCATGCCTGAAATAGTCTCATGGGCATTTCAGCCAGATCTGCATGCCTTAAGGGCTGATTCGGCCTCAGCACTTTTTACTTCAGTGATAATAATCCCTTTTTCTCATTGCCACTAAACTGTCATCATCCACATACGAATAATTTGTTTTCCTGAAAGGGTTTATTCATTCATTCAGTAAAATTTTATTAATTATCTACTACTGACTAGAAATTGTGATAGGCACTGGAATGCTGAGTAAAATAATATGGAGAGAGTCATGGCATTCTCGTAGCAAGCTTATTGTAGTAAAAGTGAACTTTACATATTCTTTAAAATGCAATTGCTGCAAATATACTCTTTGCATATTATGCACATATTGGAATATATGCATAATATATACATAATAAATATACCCGCCATCAGTGGCATAAAAAATATGGATCTCTTAAGTAAAGTGAGAACAGAAAAGTCTTAATTTGTTGGGCAAAATGAAAGCCAGTGATGATTTTGGTGCTTTGAAAAATGGGGTGAACATATGAAATACCTTCTGAAGGAATTGCAGTGGCAGCCTGGGATGGACACGGTGCTGGAATAGAATATCATTGATAGTTTTGCTAGAAATCAAGTGGCCTAGAGACTGGAAGTCTCACTGATGAAGAGAATCTGAAAGTCTAGTAAGGGAGTGAGTGATCTAGAAGTACTTAGTACTATTTTGGAGTTTAGATTTCAGAGATGATAAAGTACAAGAGATGTGTGGGTCACGGTTCTCCAGAAAAGCAGAAACGGAGATATTGTATCCATCTACATATATTGTGGCAAGGGTTTGGGAGAAAATGAATGTGGGCTCTGGACTGAATTGCGGATCCTCTCCTTAAATTCATATATTGAATTCCTAACTCACAATTTGATGGTGTTTGTAGATGAGGCCTTTGGGAAGTAAATAGATTTATGTGAAATCGTAAGGGTGGGCAAAGGGAAAACTTGTTGAAGTGAAATGGACACTATGAGAAACAGTGACTTGATCAGCTCTTGTCCTGACGGTTGATGTACAATGTAATATTTTATCCATTTTAGTATTTTTTTTTTGTTCTAGTACCATTGGTTGAACTCTGTAATTAACACACAATTATTCTTAGGCGTTTAAATTTTAACTGAAAAGTGATCCCTGTTAGGAATTTGGAAAACATTATGTTGAGTGAAATAAGCCAATCCTAAAGGGACAAATACCACTTGTTCTCCTTGATAGGTGACAACTAACTGAGCACCAAAAAGGAAACCTGTTAAAGTGAAATGAACACTATGAGGAACGGTGACTTGATCAGCCCTCACCCTGACTGTTGATGAGCAACTTGATATGTTATCCCTCTTAGTATTTTTTTTGTTTGTTCTACTTAATACTTTTGGTTGAGTACTGTAATCAATACACAATTCTTCTTAAGTGCTGAAACTTAACTGAAAAGTGATCACTGTTAAATATAAGAGTGGGAATAAGAGAGCGAAGAGATGTGCAATTCGGGACATGCTCAAGCTGACTTACCTCAAAGAGTAGAGTTAGAAACATACCCGGGGATTCGAATTCAATCCCATCAAGGTGGCATGTACCAATGCCATCTCACTAGTCCCAGTGATCAATTTCTGTTCACAATTGATCGTAATGATAGGACTAAGAACCAAAGGGATCACAGAAACAAGAATAGTGTCTGCAAATACTAGCTGATAGACTCAAAAAGGGAGAGAATGATCCAACATGGGAAGTGAGATACACAGCAGACCCATAGAATGGCAAATGTCCTAACAGCACTCTGGCCTCATAATCAGCCCTTAAGGCATGTGGATCCGGCTGAAATGCCCATGAGAGTATTTCAGGCATGGAAAGCCAAGACACTCTAGGGGAAAAAAAAACTAAATGAAAGATCTCCACGAGTGAGATCCCAGTGGAGAGAATGGGTCCTCAAAGAAGGAGGTACCTTTCTCTGAAGGGAGGAGAGAACTTCCACTTTGACCATGGCCTTGTCTAAAAATGATCAGAGTCAGTGAACTCTGGGGCTTCCATAGCCTTGGCAACTCATGACAAGAACCTAGGTTGATTACTGATGCCATAAACAAGAGTGTCAATTTGTTAAGTCAACAACAGGAGTCACTGTGCTCTTACTCCTCATGTAGGATCTTTGTCCTTAGTGTGCTGTACATTGAGATTTAATGCTATAACTAGTACTCAAACAGTATTTTTCACTTTATGTTTCTGTGTGGGAGCAAACTGTTGAAATCTTTACTTAATGTATGCTCAACTGATCTTCTGTATATAAAGAGAATTGAAAATGAATCTAGATGTGAATGGAATGGGAGAGGGAGTGGGAGATGGGAGGGTTGCGGGTGGGAGGGACGTTATAGGGGGGAAGCCATTGTAATCCATAAGCTGTACTTTGGAAATTTATATTCATTAAATAAAAGTTAAAAAAAAAAGAAAAAAAAAGAAATCGTAAGGGTGGGGCCCTTATGATGGGAGTGGTGCCCTTATGAGTAGATAGACTAGAGTTGTCTCTTTTTTCCTCCATTGGAAATCACAGTAGGCAGATGTCATTTGCAATCCAGAAAGAGAGCCCACACCAAGAACTGAACTCTGTTAGAACTTTGATCTCAGATTTTCCAGCCTCCAGAACTACTGAGAAATAAAGTTCTGTTATTTAACCTATCTAATATATGATATTTTTGATGGCAGTTTGATGAAAGTTAGACACTCACATACACACATACACAGATACAGACACACACACACACACCATGGCTGTAGGAGTCAGTTTAAGGAATTGGCTTATGAGTTATGGGGATTTGCAAGTCTGAAATCTGTAAAGGAATCTTGCAGGCTAGAAACTAAGGTAAGAGTTAATATGATTTTTTTAAATAATATTTATTTGAGAAGATGGCAGACATAAAGAAGTAGAAAGAGAGACAGAGAGCTTCTAACAACTGTTCATTCTTCAAGTGTCCACAAAGAAAAAGATCAAGTCAGACTGAAGCCAGGAGCCTGCAACTCAATCCTCCCATGTGGGTGGCAGGAACCCAGTTATTTGAGCCATCACTGCTGCCTATGTGTAGGAAGCTGGAATCAAGAGTCGGAGATAGGTACCAAACCCAGATAATCTAATGTGGGAAATGGGTATCATAATTGCCAGAGAAAATACTCATCTCCTGAGATTCCAATCTTGAATGAAATATAGAAGGCATAGAATGTATGCTAGAAACTCACTTAGAATTTTCTGCTACAGGGTTGAGGCAAAATCTTGCATGGGCTGTAGCAGTGAAGACAAAACACCTGCCTTGTAGTTACGGGTGAGCCCATGTAGAGCTTAACTATTGGTTGATTCATTCACAGACATCCTTGATTTGGTGGTGACATTAGTTATACAATGTAACTAATGTACATTTCTTTTTTTTTTTTTTTGACAGGCAGAGTGGACAGTGAGAGAGAGAGACAGAGAGAGAAAGGTCTTCCTTTTGCCGTTGGTTCACCCTCCAATGGCCGCCGCTGCAGCCAGCGCACCGCGCTGATCCTGGCAGGAGCCAGGAGCCAGGTGCTTTTCCTGGTCTCCCATGGGGTGCAGGGCCCAAGCACCTGGGCCATCCTCCACTGCACTCCCTGGCCATAGCAGAGAGCTGGCCTGGAAGAGGGGCAACCGGGACAGAATCCGGCGCCCCAACCGGGACTAGAACCCGGTGTGCCGGCGCCGCAAGGTGGAGGATTAGCCTATTGAGCCACGGCGCCGGCTCTAATGTACATTTCTTACTCCCAGGATACATTCAGAATCCTTTTGCATTTTCTCTCTTTGATGGTCCAAAAGTAACATGAAGATTGCCAAGATGTTAATATTTTCAATCTGTCTTCAGTTTAGTTAACTTGCTATAACTTTTCATTTGCAATTTTAATATTTAATGTTTTAATATAGCATTTTCATGGAGGCCTAGCCTTGGATTATTTTCCTAGAAAGCCAGTAATTATTGCTATCACCACTATTCCAAATTATTTGGTTATGAGGAAATAATGTCATTGTGTTACATGTAGATAGCTTCATGTTCCAATGATCTATTTTTGATTTTGAAAAGAGAATTTGACTTTATTATCTGTATTACAAAATCTAAAAGACAAAAGCAATGCACAGATGGTTATGCAGAGGGAGCCCCTGATTCGTATTTGCAAATCCATGGATACAGGATATGCATTTATTTGCAACTTGAACACAATTAAGCAGGGTGGAAGTCATTCACTTGAAACACAATAATACTGTTCTCAATTTAAATATAGAAAATACTGCTGGATCTGATCCCAGTTTTACAACAGAGTTACTTGAAAAAAGTATGTGTAACTCTTAATTTACAACAAAATTATAAAATTTGTTTTTAGAACTATTAAAAGAATGAAGCATGACTATTAAAACAATCACTCTTTTTGTACTATAGGAGTATATGTTTTAATAAAATATGGCAATTCAAACCATAAGCAGTGTGGGGAGCAACTCGGACTAGACTAAGTTACTGGAATTAAGACTTATTCTATGCATCTGCTCTCCCACAATATGGCGCTGGGAGAGGAGGAAACAGCTTCTACACAGCTGCCTCCAGTTCGACCAATGACCTGCAGGAGCTGATCCTGCTCCTGATTGGAGGAGAGCAGCGTACTCGGCTTGTGGGTAGCACAGTTGGGATTGGTGGAAGAGGACTATAAAGGAGGAGAGAGACAACATGCACCAGGAACACCTGAGGAACATCTGAGCAGCCCCCGAGAGAGCTGGCCGGTGGTGTGCCGTTCCCCCCACGGAAGTGGGGAAAGTGGCAGGGGGCCTGCTTCTCCACGGAGGTGGAGGGACGGCAGCCAACCCGGGAAGAACCAGCAGCAAACCCGGGAAGGGCCAAGCAGACAAAAGAACAGCCCCGGGTCTTGTGTTGTTCCTCCGCGAAGAGGGGGAGCGACAAAGCAGTATCTCTCAATCAGCACTATATTTGAAGTAATTCAGTTAGCCTTCACACAATAGGTGCATTTTCACTTTCCATTTTATATAAGTATTGGCACCAATAGTTCATGAATCAGAGACATACTTTTTTAGATATACTTACTAAATAGTACATAGTATATAAATATAATATAAATATGTAATATCATTTAAAGATATAATATTGTTTCAATAGTTCATGAAGTCAGAGATACACTTTCTTAGAAACAAAGCAAAATAGAAAAGAATTTGTGTATTTTATGAAACTCCAGTTCTGTAAAGAAAAAAAAAAAACAGTTCAGAGACTGGTTGGTTGTAAATGAACTTCAAATGAAATCAGTAGGGACTTCTAAATCTTTAGTCCTCCTCATCCTCAGCCTGTTAACCTCTTCTTTCTGTGGGTTCAAATGCATGACATGAAAGAAATGAAGGAATAGGCCAGACAGAAGCACACTTTAAGTATCTCCCATTCATCTCCCATTTACTACAGCTCTTTAGATAACACTAAGTATATTGCTTGCACATATCATAGAACTTTAAGAAATTACACTCTTCTCTTTCTTGCTCGAGACATTTTTATGGTACAATTAATTAGTCTTCTAATATTTCAAATGTATTTAAAAAGTTTTATATGCTATATTTATTGAAAATCTGGTTAATTGGAAAAGTATATGTAAGTACCTTTACAATCTTCCTTTGAATTTCTCTAACATTCATCACATAAATGACTAAATTAGCAGATAAATACTCTACATAAGTTAGTGACTTTATGCCTGTAGTCAACAGAGCCAGATTTTAATGAATGACTAATTCATGCCCTGTGACTCCTTAAATTCAAATTAATCTCAATTGCTTTCTGATAGCACACTTTTTCCTCTAATATTTGTAAACTACATTTTGATAGGTAAACAAAGATAGATCATGATATATAAAGACACTAGAAATGCAGTTTCATTTTCCTTTCAAGCACAGCTTAGCATGTTGAAAGTATTTGCTGCTTTTACCTCTGTGACCCTTGTCAACATTTGGAGAAAGCCAGTGTGCACTGTCATTTCTTTTACTTAATAGGTGTACTTGTGAGTGTTTCAACATCTTCTCATCAAGCAAGTGTAAATGTTAAAAGCAGCTCGAGTACTTCAAATCACTGCTGAGTGTCTGTGAGTTGCAGGATTTTTCTGGTTGAAAATTGAAGAGTGTGTAGATGTATTTGGTAGCTCCAATAATGTTTAAGAAAATATTAAAAAGTTAGAGGTTCAAGTTCTAACATTTGATTTTCTTGTGTTTCAAAATTATTTGTGAAGCAATAGTTATATTTATTTGCTCTTAACTTTTTAAATTTTTTACTTTTTTTCATTTTGAAAGCGTGTTCTTTATTGACAAGAAATGGGAACTGCTGGCTCAGAGTTTAAAAAGTCACTTCTCTGGAGCCTGCATTGTGGAACAGCATGTTTTAAATTGCCACAGGTAGAGATGGCATCCCATATCAGAGTGCCGGTTTGAGTCCTGGTTGCTTCCAATCTAGCTCCCTCGCAATGCAGCTGGGAAAGCAGATGATAATAACCCAAGTATGGGCCCCAGTTGGAGTTCTAGTCTCCTGGATTTAGTATGACCCAGCCTTGGCTGTTGTGGCTATCTGGGGAGTGAACCAATGAAGGGAAGATATCTCTCTTTCTGTCTCTCTCTTTCTCTCCCCCTTTCTTTGTCACTCTGCCTTTCAAATAAAAATCATTTCTCACTTTTTATTATGGAGATGAAGATGTATTAAAAGATTTGCAATATTTACTCAAATACATTAAATATGAATACCAACTGCTATGGTAGGAATCAATATTGTAAAATAGACCCATACCATTATAATCATTATCCTTAATTTCTGTTTCATTGTGTTCTTAATTTTTCTCACATGACCATCATCATTTATTGTATAGTGGTGGAAATGTTACTCCATCTTGAATGATAATAACATTTTGTGAAGGGATATCCAATAACATGACTTTGAAAAGAACCATAAATTAATTTAGATTATGAAGAAGCAAGTTGCAGTGGTAACATAGTGAAGTAGTCCTTATCAAAACCATTCAGTATAGCTGTATAGGAATTAACTCAATTTTGTTTCCATGTCAATCTGAACTAATAAAATGGTAAGTGACAAAGTTCAGCTCAAATCAGCTGAATCAAAAGTGAAAAGAGAATGTTTTACATGCCTAGAAAATCCAGATATAAAGATGTTTCAGGTATTATTGGAATGAGATTAAAAAGTCAGCAGATGCTGTTACATTTTCATTTCTATTTTTAAAAAAGATTTATTCATTTATGTGGAAGGCAGAATGAGAGGGAGAGAGTGAGCAAGTGACTGAGTGAGCCCAATCTTCCACCAGTAAGAACTCTTTGGACCAGACCAAAGTGAGGAACTAGAAACCCCATCTGAGTGTCCCACAAGGGTGTCAGGAATCCAAATACCTGGGGCATCATCTGCTGCCTTTCCAGGTACATTAATAGGCAGCTGGGTTGGAAGCAGAGGAAGTGGCACTCAAATCTGCACTCTGATATGTGATGCAGGAATCCCAAGTGACAGCTTAACCCACTGTGCCACAATGCTCACCCCTATCTTTCTGCTTCTAAGCCTGCTTTTCCTCTTTTGGCTTCATCCTCCATCTCTGTATGATGTTCATTAAGAGCACCAGGCTCACATCACTCTTACTGCCAGAAGTTGTATTAAAAGCAGCATATCTCTTTCCCCAAAGTGCCATTTAAAAATCCTCTGACCAGATTTAGGTGACAAACTCATGCCTGAATTAAACTCTGTGGGTGGGGCTAGGAATTGGGTTAGCTTTATTTTATTTTATTTTTAAAGATTTATTTGTTTGAATGGGGAGAGTTACAGAGAGGCAGAGAGAAAGAGAGAGAGAGCGAGAGAGAGCGAGAGTGAGAGAGAGAGAGAGAGATTCTTCTATCTGCTGGTTCACTCCCCAATTGGCCGCAATGGCCTGAGCTGCGCTGATCCGAAGCCAGGAGCCAGGAGCTTCCTCCAGGTCTCCCACGTGGTTGCAAGGGCCAGTGCACATGTGGGATGCAGGCACTGCAGGCAGCAGCTTTACCCTCTATGCCATGGCGCCTGACCCTGAGTTAGCTTTAATCTAACCACATGCACTGAATGTTGATGGGAGTGGTAGTATAAAGGCAGTGTGGTGTGAGGCCTCAATTAGGGCTTAAATTAAGACTCAGCATTATGTGTTGCCTTGACATTCAAAACCAGGTGGGACTTGAATAGTTCAATAGCAAATTCCCTTCCTTAGTATGCTCTTTAAATTAGGTACCTTATTCAAACAACTCTTCCTATCAGGGGGCCAGCCACAGTTCTTGCTTATACTTGAGTAGTGGGTTTCAGTTCCTTAGCAGTCTATAAAATTATTCAAATGAACCAGTCATATACTCCTGTGAGAACCAGGGGCACCTCACCCTCTTGTGACTACCAGACATGCTTTGCACAGTTCCTTGTTCTTTACTCTGTTCTTAAGTGCAAACCATGGGTGGCCCTATATGGTGTGCAGTATTCTTTAGTATGTGCTATGAGTATATGTAACTAATAACCTATAGTTAAGTTTGTCCATCCAAACTTGGATGACATGTGTTTGGCCACCCCCATAACTATGGGATGTATAACCCTGTCACACTATTGAGGTGAATAGGAAGTAATTAAAACAGAGGAACTCCTATAAAAATTAGGATCACTTCCACACAGGGATGAATGAATGCTGAGTGGAATAATACAACACAGAAGTTAATTTTAGTTTAGATTCACAATTCAATTCCAAGTATTCTCTCTATCTGGACCTCATGGTAGAGAAGACAGAACAAAACTCATATCTTTTAGAGACTTTAGGTGTATTTGGGAGGAACATCACTACACTTTAGAACTCCTGACCTAATGTAGAATGTCAGGATTATAGAGTGAAGAGAACTAGGACTGATTATCCTAGCTAATGAAGCACTGCATGTTTTATCTTCTCTTTTCCTAGAAATTCACAATATTCATTGACATTCCAAACCTCTGATAGATGCTGATCTATTCAATATCTTATATCACGATTTTCCCAGGCACATCTGACACAGAGCACATTTTACATAGCATCTAATAATATTTGAATAAGCTATTTAATAGCATATATCACCTTTGGGTAATGACAGTAATGATTACAGAATGCTGTATTTTTTATAATTTGTTTAAGACACCATAAGTGCATAACAAATCTTAATACTTCTACTAATATAGTCATTAAAATGGAGATTATGTAATGTTTAAGCATTACTTAGGTGCTCTTATCTTTAAGGACAAAGATTAGAACAAAGATAAGACATATACCTCAAATTATATCAGTTATTTAAGTTGAATTTCAGTTATTTGATTCATTTCTCTAGATTAAATAATTTAAAGATGGTTTACTTCTTAATATTATTTGAGTTTGTGAATTCATTTCTTATAAGAAAAATTATCAAGTGGTTATCTCTTTTTAACCATAAAACCCTTGGACAGAAAAGAATAGCCTCAGATATGCTAACATGAAATATCAACATATTTTAGTAGAGTAATATTTCAAAAACACATAGTTTCTATTTTGAGTGAACTATGAAAAAACCTGACCTCTAAAAGTTGTCTTCTGTGGCCTTTACTTCATATTTTTCATATGAATGGATTTTTAAAAATAAAGATTTATTTATTTTATTTGAAAGTCAGGGTTCCAGAGAGGGAGAGGCAGAGGCAAAGAGAGATCTTCCATCTGCTGATTCACTCCCCAAATGACCACAATGGCCACGACTGGGCCAGGAGCCAGGAGCATCATTCAGGTCTCCCAACTGGGTGCAGGCGCCCAAGGACTTGGGCCATCCTCTGCTGCTTCCCTAGGTGCATTATTAGGGAGCTGGATTGGAAGTGGAGCACCTGGGACTTGAACTGGTGCCCACATGGGATGCTGGCACTGCAGGCGCAGTTTAACCCACAGCATTGGCCCCGTAGTATAATATTCTGACATAAAAAGAGAAATATATGGGGGCTTGGGGGCTATTTCAAATTATAAATTTAAGTATTTTAAATCACTAAAACCTGACAAGGCTTTATTAGGTCCAAAAATTTTAATTTCAAAATCTCTATTAATTAAATCAGTAATTAAATGTTTTTGTAAAACATCTTTGAAACCTTTCCAGATATATTATGATAATATAGGCATAAATAAGGTATAGTTACAAATAAAGTAGTATACATTTTTAAGTCAGAATTGCAGTGAGAGAGGGAGAGATAGAGAGAGATCTTCCATCTGCTGGGTCACTCTCCAAATGACCACAATAGCCACAACAGCCAGGGCTGGGCCAGGCTGAAATCAGGAGCCAGGAGCTTCATCCTGGTCTCCCATGTGAGTTTAACTTGGGCCATGTTTCGCTGCTTTCCCAGGCATATCAGCAGGAAGCTGGATGGGAAGTGGAGCAGCTGGGACACAAATTAGTGCCCACATGAGATGCCAGCACTGCAGGCAGCAGCGTAGCCCACTGTGTCACTATGTGGGGCCCCATGCAGTGTATGTATTTTAAAATACTTGTGCTCGTAGTTCTCTTCTGGTTGGCTATTTTTTGAATTTTTAGAAATGCTGTAAAAACCAAACCCTTTGACATATCAATAGATGGCCTATTCTGTATCCATTACTTTGTCTATTAGGAAAAGTGTGCATGTGTGTGTTTGTTTGTGTGTGTGTGAGAGAGAAAGAGAGAATATAATCCTTTTTCCTCTTGACAAGGAAGTGTGAGTGTTAAGTATTCTTAGAGATCACTGTCATTGTCCTTAGTACCCTGCACGGTTGTAAATATGTAATGGTTTGTGTGCTGTTTGTGGCTGTTTGTTTCTTCTTCCTGACTCATAAGCAATGTACCAGCAATAGTATTGGAGTACTTGCAAATACCTATATTTATCCATACACATGCAATCGCCATATACATACCTTATACATGCACATAACTTTTACATTCACACACATATATAATTTCTATTGCTGCTGCAAGTCATTACCACACATTTGCAAGCTTAGAAAAATGGCAATTTATCTTCTTAAAGATCTATAGTAGAATTCTCACTGGGCTAAAATCAAGATGTTAGCAAGGCCTTGTCCTTTATGGAGGCTCTTAGGGAGAATTTATTTCCTGTCTTTTCAACCTTGAACCACTCTCCTTCCCTGGCTCTGTCCCCTTCCTCAGCCTTCAATGCTGGCAGCAAAGTACCTTCAAATTTCTCTTTGACTCTGACAGTCTTACCTCTTGACATAGGACCTTTGTCATTACATTTGTCCTGATAATGTAATAATCCAGGATAACCTTCCTGTCTCATAGACCTCACCATAAGCACATGTGAAAGTCCATTTTGCCATACATGGTAATGTATTCACAGGAGATTAGAATGTGGACATCTTTGGGGGACTATTATTCACTGTCTCTATACACTTATTTATATATCAGAGAATATAATTCTCAGTGTTAAACTTTAGGATTAAAATAAACATGATTTTACTAATGTTTTGTAATTCAGTTTAATTGATTTTTGATTATTCATTTTATAAGGTCTCACAAACAATTCCAGTCAAGTCGGGGTTGTGTCTATTAAGTGTGAAGGCCCAGGGTATGAGTGTGAGAAGAGAATCCACAAAGGCCCAGCCTATCAGCACATACATCTTTGCTACTGAGATGTCCTTCCCACACAGCAGACTCATAGAATGGCAAACGCCCAAAACAGCACTCCTGCCTCAGAATCAACCCTTGGGACATTAGGATCTGACTAAAAGGTCCATGAGAGTCTCACAGGCATGGAAAGCCATGACACGGTGGCAAAAAACAATCTAAATGAAAGATCCTGGTGAACAAGACCCCAGCAGAAGGAACAGGCCATCAAGGAGAGAGGCGCCTTTCTCTGAAGCGAGGAAGGAACCTCCACTGTGATATGGCCTTGACTAAACAAGTTCAGAGTCGGTGAACTCAAGGGGCTTCCATAGCTTAGACAGCTCATAGCAAGAGTCTCGGGTAATTGCTGACGTCATAAATAAGAGTGCCAATCGTTAAATTAACAACGGGAGTCACTGCGTTCATGCTCCCCACGTAGGATCTCTGTCCTTAATGTGTTTTACTATGAAGCTTAAAAACAACACTACTAGTCGAACAATACCCTATACCTGGTTCGGTTGTGTGAGTGCAGCCTGTTGAAATCCTTGCTTAGTATATACTAAGTTGATCTTCAGTATATGAAGGTAATTGAAAGTGAAACGTGATGAACGGCGGGATGGGAGAGGGAGTGGGAGAGGGGAGGGCCATGGGAGGGAGGGAGGTTGGGGGGAGGAAGCCACAACAATACAAAAGTTGCATTTTATATTCTACTTAAAACTATTGGTTTAACTCTGTAATTAATACACAATTACTCTTAGGTGTTTAATTAATGCTATAACTAGTACTCAAATAGTATTTTACACTTTGTTTCTGTGTGGGAGCAAAATGTGGAAATCTTTACTTAATATATGCTAAATTGATCTTCTGTAAAAAAAAAAGTCCTTCAGTTCTATGAGACAGTAATATTACTTAGCAGCAAAAGGCTATTTAAATCCTATTTTACATGTATTTATTCATGTATCCATTAAATAAATATTTATTTAATATATATGGAATGCAAAATAAGGCACATCTCTTACTATAAGGAAACCACTATCCAATAAGATATACTTACAGATAACTGTAGTATATTCTAGAAAGTACCATGATGAAATGTACATGAAGTATTAGGTAAATGGTGAGGAGAAGGGTCTAATTCAGCTTGGGAGTGGTACAGTTTGATGAGCAAAGACTCCTAGAGTTGCTGGCAGTAGGGTTGAAACAAACAGCAAGAAAGGTAGCTAGGAGTATATGGGTACTTCTAGAGACAAACCTTAAAGTTCTTTAAGGACTAGAGATATATCTTCAGGTCAACTTAACAACAGGATTATTGAACTGTGGTGTCTTGTTAAAGAGAAGTAGAGTGACCTGCGAGGATGTTTAATACCTCGCCTTTCCCTTGTCAAGGGGATTAGGAAACGCTTCTCCAAGGGAGTTACAGGCATTAAACAAGTAATTACAAATGTGAGGAGTGCAATGGAGTGATGCTCTGTTAATGCAGGGAAAATAATCTAAGTTAGTCAAGAAGGTCAGGGACTGCCATCCTAAGAAATTGGTGTTGAAATTGAGATCTGAGCTGGACCCAGAAAAACAAATACCACAGGTTCTCTCTTATATATGGGAGCTAAAATTTAAAAAATAAGCAAAACAGAGAGAAGAGAGAAAGAAATGTTTGTGTGTAGCAGTATTGCTGCAAAACAGTTTTATAAAACTTTGTTTCATATCTTTGTCAAACTAATGGTTAAGAATGTAATATTACTATAGTTTTAATGATTTGTGATTACTTTAAAATCTACTGCATATGGCTGAAATAGTCATTTTTCCATTCAATTACTGTTATAGCCATTGTCTATATTCCCATTAAACCTAGGTCTTTTTGCTTTTTATTTGTTAACCTTTTTATTTGATTAAGTATTAAGCCTTTTTTTTTTTTTTTTTTTTGACAGGCAGAGTGGACAGTGAGAGAGAGAGACAGAGAGAAAGGTCTTCCTTTGCCGTTGGTTCACCCTCCAATGGCCGCCGCGGTCAGCGCGCTGCGGCCGGCGCACCGCGCTGATCCGATGGCAGGAGCCAGGAGCCAGGTGCTTTTCCTGATCTCCCATGGGGTGCAGGGCTCAAGCACCTGGGCCATCCTCCACTGCACTCCCTGGCTACAGCAGAGAGCTGGCCTGGAAGAGGGGCAACCGGGACAGAATCCGGCGCCCTGACCGGGACTAGAACCTGGTGTGCTGGCGCCGCTAGGCGGAGGATTAGCCTAGTGAGCCGCGGCGCCGGCGAGCCTTTTTACTGTAATGTAATTTTAAAACATTTTATCTCAAAGACTGAAAAAAAAAAAAGAAAAGAAGTAAGGAAAGAGAGTGAGAGGGATAGAGGAAGGGAATATCATTATGTTCTTAGAATTATATTTACAAATCACATTGAATCTGTTAAAAACCAATTAGAATTGAAATAAAAAATTAAAATACATAAGTCAATAAATAGTTAGCAGAACTGCAGTTAAAAACAAGTGCTTTCATGAGCAGCTTTTTGTAGTGCTATGTTCAGCACTTAAGTGGTGAAGGTACCACCAGGATTGAAAATTTATTTTATTTATTTATTTACTATTTATAACACAGAGAGAAGGGTGGGGAGAGAGAGAGAGAGAATCTTTCATCTGCTGATTCACTCACCAAGTGGCTACAACAGCCAGAGCTGGGGTGATCCACAGTCGGGAGCCAGGAGCTTCCTCCAGGTCTCCCACACAGGTGCAGGGGCTCAAGCACTTCTATTGCCATCCCAGGACATGGTATAGAGCTGGATCAGATGAGGAGCAACCAGGACAGGAGCCAGTGCCCACATGGGATGCCAGCACTTGCAAGCAGAGGCCCAGTCTACTAAGCCACAGCGCCAAGCCCTGACATTGTCAGATTTCTATCCTATTTGAAAGATGAAGTAGAGGCAGCAAAGATTCTAAATAGGAATAGAATTAGGGAGGCTGTAGAAGCAGTTCAAGTGAAAGATAATGGGCTGTGATCTGATATAATAGTAGGGAAAATAGAAAGGAAGAAACATGGGAGAAATAGTTGGAAGGCAAAATTAGAAGTGATGCTTCAATGAGGTAGAGAGAGAAAAAACAAAGTCAAATACAACTCCTCAGTTTCCAATAACAAGCACTGAAAGTGCTAAGTGTGAATCCGGGAACAGAGATTCAGGGAGCAGGCATAAGATGAACATTCCATAGTTGCTTACTGATGTTAACACACGATTACAATGTGAACTAGCTTGCCAATTTAAATTCAAACGTAATTCCCTTTTAATTTTTACCTGATTTTTTTTCCCACTTGATCAACCCAAGTTTTTATATTTATTTAAATCATTCATGATAATTGATTCACTGTCAGTTTTTTTTCTGGTGCTTTACGGTATTGGGAGGTTGCCAACAAGACCATTTCTTGAGGGAAAATTTGTTATTCATTTATGGATTTTTATAGTCAATACACTTTCTCCCTTGTGTAAATTGTTCACTTCTCTGAGCATTGGAAAAACAGCTACTAAATAGTTGTTTATTTTTGTGTGGATAGCTTCAGACAAACTATGTATTGATATTGATCAAATTACAATGAAAACTGAACAAGAACTCTTCCCACAGTGCCATTATTCTCAAATGGTCACCACCCAAGCAAAATTACATTCTGGGTAAAAAGGAAGAAACACATGAAACATACACCCCTGAGATCAACAACAAATAATTACAAAATAAATTCCAAGTCCCTGACTCAGTGCCATGAAATACAATTCATGCCCTTTGGGTTTCCAGCATCTTGCGGCTCCTTGCTGAATGCATTTTGTCTTGCATCTATGACACAGCAAACTTCAAAGTCACAATTTTTTACTTTGTATTTGAAAAGAGATGAGTTTAATTCCACAATAATGTAATAGATAGTATCAGTATTCACATGAAGAAAGTGTTGTAAACAGAAGGCTCACTAATGAAAAAGAAATAGAAATAGAAATAGAAATACCCGTCAGAGAGGTGGCTTATATTTTTTCCCACTACATTCCCTCCAAATATCATATTTTTAGCTCTATTCAGTCATGCTGTAATGTGTGCAAAACCTGACTCATGTTTCTGTCATATAGTTTGTTGACTTTGATTCCATTTATTGTTAATTTATACAATAGATTATTTAGAATTTTGAAAAGACTTGAGATTTAAAATTTATATAAATGGTTATATAAAATGGAGAAGTTAATTTGAAGAAAACATCCTTTACACTTTTTGTAAAATACAAAAACAAATCATTTTTCAATTTGTCAACTTTACAAGGCATGTTGCTGTGCTTGACCTACAATCCCTGCATTCTATTTATAGTAGCTTTTGCATTTGGTTAAACAAGAGCAGTAGAGCTCCCTTCAGCTTGGGAAAAGTTTGAATGACACTGACTTGCTAACTTTTACACAGGATTTAAAGTGATTTAAAAATCATTATGCTAAGCAGAGGCCATTTGCTCAAGTAACCTGCTTGGAACATTTTGCTTCCTAGCCAAGCTTTCAAAGACAATGAAGATATCTAACTCTTCTTGATCAAAGCAGATGTGAAAAAGTAAAGTCTGTCTTATTAACCAGTAATGATTATTTTTGTTACTTTTAATGAGAATCATAGATTTCTTTCAGATGTAAAAGCTTTCAGACCATTCTTTGCTAGAGTTTGTCATAAGTAAGAATAGAATCAAGTTTTCAGATTCAATAGCACACTTTCTATCTTACAGCTTTAAAATGTTAGGATATTTGCCATGGGCCAATCATTTCAGGAGAAAGTTTTCCCAGGAGAGTTTTAACACTTTCTTTTTAAATGTACTAGCCCATTTTAATGTTTAGGGTGAAAGTTGATTCAGATAGGCTCCTAAAATACAAAGTTAAGACTCTCCCACTCCTCATTAACAGGAGATCTATCAGCTTCCTACCCCAAGGTTTACTATGCCTGCAAGCAATCCTCCTTACTATTGTTTATGAAATTCAAAAGAAAAGAAAAGAACAGGGAAGAAAAGATATGAAAGGAGAGAACTGGAGAGCTCACTCTCAAAGCAGCTTCTCCTGTTACTGTTGCGAAGACCCACAGGAGCCTGCATAAATGAGGCTTCCACAGTGATGGAGATGAATGCCCTATCAGTCTGGTGGAATATCCTTCTACTGAAGTCTTAGTTGTGGGTATGCAGAGGGAAAGAAGAATATCTCTATGTTAATTTCAAGTATCATTGATCTGGGTCAAAAAGCCTGGGGTTTCCAACATTCACCTTTTATCACAAGCACAGTAACTGTGTAAAATCTACAGTATGTGACAGTATATAAAATCTACAGTATGTGTAAAATCTACAGTATGTGAGTTGGGGGTCAGAGTAGATGCACTGTAGACCCAGGATAATTGCCCCCTGGGAACCATCCTATGCAGGTACCTGTCTTGCCAACTCATTCGCTTCTCACAGAGATTTTATCTGTGAGTCTGTTACCCCTCATTTTCCTTCTTGCTCCTTTACTACTATATGTTGGGTCAGGCCTCCTCTGTCCATCCCAAGTTGCATGAATTGCTGGGAGTGCTGAGTTTTTGATTTCTGCCCCTCCAGAAGGATTTGGGGAATCATATTCAAACATGAATATCCCTTCCCCCAAAAGTTTCAAGCTTTAATTATTAATGAACTTTTGAAAAAACAAAGATCTCTTTTATCAGGTACAATCCTACCAAGTTGTAGGAATCCCTGCACCAGAATCTGTCCCTAATCTATCTTTCTCTTTTTTTTGCCTCTGTCTCCATATTTTTCTATCTCTATCTTTTTTCCTACCTCTCTTTATAATTTTGAAAATAACCTATTTTTCCTTGTTTAGCACTGGTTATTACAATTTACTAGCAATATTTGATCAATGAGTAAATACATTGGTTTTGAATTTACATGGTGACTGGAAAAGAAATACAGAAAAAAAAATGAAGGCATCATAGTGAAAACTACAGGACTTGATGAACAGTGGCTGAGCTGTTAAGGAAAGGCAGATGTTAAAGATGCTTCCACACAGGATGGCCCAAGTGCTTGGGCCCTGCACCTGCATGGGAGGCCAGGAGGAAGCACCCGGCTCCTGGCTTTGGATTGGCGCAGTGCACCAGCCATAGCGGCCATTTGGGGGGGTTGAACCAATGGAAAAGGAAGACCTTTCTCTCTCTCTCTCTCTCTCTCTCTCTCTCTCACTCACTGTATAACTCTGCCTGTCAAATAATAATAATAAAAAAAGATGCCTCCACACAGAATCAATGTTATGGGGGAAGTCAAAATACATGAGTGATTTCCGCAGGGAAAAGCCTAAATTTAGTTTTATATAAATTGAATTTGAGAGTGAATTTAGGTATCTAAGTAGGAATAGTCATTATAAGGACAGAATTTTCAGATCAAAAAACAGCTATAGCAAACTTTGATACTGTCATCTGGAAGTATCTATATCAATGTTCACATATGGTAGAATTAGCCCTAGACTCCTGGTTAAAAGTGAAAGAATTATGAGTAACTAGAGTTCTGTCCCCTACTAAATATATATGTATATTAAATAATATCAAGAAGTTTTAAAATATTTTGTGTGAGAAAGCATGACAAGTGTTTCCTAAGCCTTAGTCGTCTTCTGTGGGACCGTGGCTGAGAAGCTGACTGCAAACTTTGCTCCTGGCAAAGGAAATCCTGACATATGGATCAGGTCATAGGCATGCCATATCAAATGGGGAAATGCAAGCCTACTCTAAAGTACATTGGAAATGACAATTACCAGATAACTTTATTATCCTGTTTCAAGCCCCAACCCTGAAAAAGGGGAGGAAAAGAAAATGAAGTTGTTACCAACAAGAAACCTATTAGGCTATACATCATTCTCCCTTCTTTTTCAATGCCTTTCCTCTTTTTATTTTAAGATTCATCTCTACTCACATGTGTGTATTTTCATCGCCAATAAGGACAGGTAATTATAAAAAGGATAGGGGACAGATAAGAGAAGATAGGAAAAGAATTTTATTTGTGGACAAATTTGGTGGATTTTAAGAGCCAAACAGAATTTTAGAAGGTATATGCCTAAGGAATGTTCTCAACCCTCTATGAATACATTATAAAGAAAATGCCTTTTCCATTCATTTCTTCTTGAGAGTTTTATGACAAAACTTTATTATTGTTATTATTATTATTATTGTTAGTAGCCAGGGAGACTTTTAGGAAAAGCTTTTTGTACATGCATAGCATGGAACAAAACTGGGCACCCATAGGCCAGTAACACAGTCAATATAACATATTGTCTCCAATTTTCAGCTTGATATTCAAACTTCTTTTTCTCTTTTTTCCCAGTAATTATTGATGAGGGTGAAGTTATCTGTAGACTTTTTTTTTAAGCAAGAGAAGTTTACCTACTAACTGTCCTAGGATTTACTTTATTTATTTGAAAGAGTTAGAGAGAGAGGTAGAGAGAAAGAGAGGTCTTCCATCCACTGGTTCACTCCCCAGATGGCCGCAATAGCTGGAGCTATGCTAATCCGAAACCAGGAGCCAGGAACCAGGAGCTTCTTCCAGCTCTCCCACAAGGGTGCAGGGGCCCAAGGACTTGGACCATCTTCTACTGCTCTCCCAGACCACAGCAGAGTGCTGGATCAGAAGAGGAGCAGCCGGGACTAGAACCGGTGCCTATATGGGATGCTGACGCTTCAGGCCAGGGCTTTAATCCACTGCAACACAGCACTGGCCTCCATCTATAGACTTATTTTTTAACCACTAAAGCCAAAACCCAGAAACGATTGTATTCTGTAAGAGAACACATTCAAGTAATCCCTAAAATGTCACAAGTAAACCCTAAAATGTCCATATCTATTATTTGTAATTATGAAATTGAAATTTAGAATCATTTGTTGGTAACTTAGGGTGCCTTAGAATTTATCTATTCACAAACTTTCCATTTGTAGATAGCAACCAGAGGCTAAAAATTTTAAATGACTTTCTCACGGATATCCAGCTAATTAGCATTGACAGAGATTTTGCAGTACCAGGGGGTGGTGATCTTTAGAACTCATCAAATAAAAGCTGAAGAAAATGTATTATTGTCAATTTAGCACAGACTCCCAGTTCTTTATATGTCATATGTTTTATAAAAATGAGATGCAACAATAGTGAGTATCGTCTACTTCTATTGATGTCTAATTGTTTTCTGATTTAAAAATTACTTTCAGTTAGATCACCAAACTGAAGAGAACTTGCAATATTTTTTTGAGGTTCACGCAAGTTCATTATGTTGACCAGAAATCATGTGACTGTTATTTCAAACTTTGGCAGAAACTGCTAGAAAAAGTCCCTCAGTGGTCCCAAGTGACCCTTCTGCACTCCCTCTGTCAGAGCGTTGAGTAGTGGAATATCTGGGAATTAGCATTTGGCTTAGTATTCTTATGACTTCTCTGGGCTGGCCCCTACCACTAGGTACTCTGTATCTTAGAAGTCAGCTTTTAAAAGATTTTCTAGTTCAGTGGGTTAGGAATGTTCAGATGGCTTTTGGCTAAGTATTCATGTTAATCTTTTCCTTCCCTCACATTTTATGGACTGGAAAGCCCCTCTGATTTTTCGTTTTGTGAATTTGAAAAGAAAGTCAATTTTTTAGATTTAAAAAAGATGCTATTAAATATATTTATGTTGCATTTAGCAAATTTCCATTTCTCTGACTTATGGACACAATGTTGTAATTGTTGCACATTTTCAGAAGAGAGAACTCTTTGGGAACACAACTGAACCCTTCTCCAGTCATGGACGCTTGCTACTTTTTATTAGGAGTGGATAGAAAGCTGTAAAGTGCCAAATCAGCATTTCTTTCTAGAATAAACAGGGGCACATAAATCCAAGGCATATCATGTAGTCTAGTGGTCAGGTGTACTTTCTTGGAGTTTCATTAAGCCTAAGTTTAAATCACACTGCAGCCTCTTATTACCTGAGTAACCTTGTGGAAGCTATTTGACTATGAGAAGAGGTCAAGTAGGATATTTAACTCATCAGCTTGTTGAAAGATTAAATGTGACTGGCAAATAAGATTCAGTAAACATTAGCTATCTTCATTAATTATTTCATTTTTATATACACATGGATGGTTTCACATCTGCTATTTCAGTAAAATGGTCAACATATATTCTTCTATTGTGATCATTCTTAAAGTACTTTGGGCTGTCTACCTGCACATACAATTTACATTATTCGTTGCATTTACATTCATTCATTTTTCTGTTCTCTCTATGGTGCTTAATAAAACTGATTTTAATCAGTGTAAATTTTCTTCATAAAGATTGTCTAGAAATGCTAAATAAGTGAGGAGCACTCCTTTTAAAAACTAAAATAAACTTTTGATTTAATTTTAGATTTACAGAAAAGTTGCAAATTGTGTGGAGTTTTCATTATTCCTTACCCAGCTTCCCTTAATGGTAAAAACTTATGTAAAAAAGTGCAGTTGTAAAAAACCAAGACATTAATATTGTTGATGATTCATTTATTTGAAAGGCAGAACAGTACAGAAAGAATAGGAGAAAGAGAGAGAGAGAGAGAAAGAGAGAGAGAGAGAGAGAGAGAGAGAGAGAGATCTTTTATTTGCTAGTTCACTCCCCAAGTAGTCACAACATCCTTGTCTGGGACACACTGAAGTCAGGAGCCAGGAACCCCATCCAGGTATCCCACATGGGTGGCAGGTACCCAAGTACTTGGGTCTTTTTCTACTGCCCTCCCAGGTCCATTAGCAGGAGGCTGGATCAGAAGCAGAGTAGCTGGGACTCCAACCTGTACTCCTATTAGAAGTGACAATGTCACATGAACTTGGACTTAAAATGATAAAACTATAAATCTTAGTAGTATTTTATAAATATTTACTCTAATGTCCCTTTTTTAGTCCAAAATTTATTCTAGGATGACAATTGCATTCAGTTTTGATATCTCCTTACTGCCCTCCAATCTGTGACATGTTTTTCCTTGTATTACACAGCCACTTTTGATGACAACTAATTTGTCTTCGTGAAATGTCTCTCAAATTTGGTTTATCTGAGGTATTCTCCCAGCTAGATTTTTTTTATTTAAAGATTTTTATTTATTTATTTGAAAAGTAGAGTTACAGCAGTGAGAGGGAAAGACAGAGTGGTCTTCCACCCCCTTGGTTCACTCCCTAAATGGCCGCAATGGCCGGAGCTGCACCGATCCGAAGCCAGGAGCCAGGTGCTTCTTCCTGGTCTCCCACATGGGTGCAGGAGCCCAAGCACTTGGGGCGTCTTCTACTGCTTTCCCAGGCCACAGCTGAGAGCTAGACTGGAAGAGGAGCTGCCAGGACTAGAACCGGCACCCATATGGGATGCCAGCACTGCAGGTGGAGGATTAACCCAGTGTGCCATGGCACCAGCCCCATAGCTAGATTATTGTTATGTGTGAAAAGCAGTCAAAATATTCATGGAAAATGTGCAGAATGATGCATATATGTCAAACATTTTTGTATCAAAATAAGTGTAACTTTTAATTCCAATATCCACAAGGCTTTGAAGTACCCTTGTGTGGGTTTTTTTTTTTTTTTTTTTTTTTTCCAAAAACAACACAAAGTAACATTGGGTCTTTCTCATTGGGATAAAATACATTGCTATATTTTATTACTGGAAATATTAACAAGGGTCACAGGAATAAGAAGGTTAGTATCTGCTAGATTTCTCCACTATAAAGTTGCTATTTTCCATTCACAATTCATTAACAATTTGGGGAAGATTCTTTGTGATTCTAGTAATCACAGTGTTTCTTATTAAATTTTGCTGTGGACCTTGCCTCCAATAATTGTTAGTCATGTTTGCCTAAGGATGATTTTGTACTGCCCTTATTTCTCCTAAATTTATTAATTGATTATTTTCTATTAAGACAAGCTGTCTCAAAAAGACAGATATCATATGTCTGTTCTGAAATGTGTCAGTTAATATAGAATATCAAAAACTGTATAGAAATGAAATGGTCAATTTGGGATGTGATTGTCATTTTTAACCCTTTGGAACTGTGGTCTTCTGACTTTTTACTTGTTGAATATGATGATTAGTGGTGAATTAAGCTTGTGAATACAGAATGTATTAAAATTATGGCTTTGCAAAAATTGATGGAGAGAGGGGAGGGAAGCAGGGGGATTAGACAGGAGCAAGGGAGTGAGGGAAGTGTAATTGTCTTCTTGGAACTGTTCCTGTGGAAAACATAAAATCTGTTCTCTTTATATTACTAAAAATAAAAAAGGCAAAAAGAAAGGAAAAACCTCAGAAATCTCAGGGTAGGCATTTGGCTCAGCAGTCAATATGCGTACCTCGTTTTGGAGTGGTTGGTCTTGCTCCTGCAATAGCGGCTCTGGTAACTGGTCTCTTTATACTTTCCTGGAAGCCCTGGATTGAGTTTCTAGCTACCAGACACTCAGGAAGTGAACCAGCAGGTAGGAGTGCTCTCCCTATCTCTGTAAATTATGATCTCTATATCCGTCCTTCAAATAAAATAAATTACTAAAAATCTAAAAAACAGAGAACAACAAAAAAAGATATCTGAAAAAGATAGGATAATAAATACCCCAAATAATTTTATTTTCTATTAGTAATATGCAAATTTACTTTCACTAGCATAATTCATTTGTTAATATTTGTGGTGAAATGATATGATTGAGTATATTTTACTATTTTTAAATTCAAGTATACTTTTTAATTAAGTTTAATACTTAGTTTTGTTGTCGATCTTAGCTAACAAAATGTGTATGGGAAGGCAAAGTTTTAAATAAAATGATTTATGAAAAATATGCATGTTTTCAATCTTGATTGCGATTATGTTAAATAGTTTCAACAAAGTTAATTAATTTCTTTCATTGATACCATTACTTTTGAAAAGATGATAAATTGTTAAAAATTTTCTGTCTTTAGGCTTTGATTCAAAACCAATTTTTATTGGAAAATAATATTTAGTAAAAAAAATTTGGGTGCCAGAATTTGAGAAATCTTGATAACATTTTTAAAAGGGTAATGAATAGTGTTTCCAAGTCCCAAATTTCATAAAATGCTATTCTAAAAATAGTCAAATATATTTTTATTTATTGAAATATCTTTTTTTAAAAAAGTTGATTAAATGTGATTTTTTTTCCAAAAGGCTATGATTAGTGTTTTATCATTGATGGTTATTATTGCCAAAATTGTTACAGATTTGGAGCATTGTCTTTCTATAAAAGAAACTCATAACAGGGACAACATTGAGCTCCGCAGTTAAGTGGCCAGTTGGGACTCCAATAGCCTGTATCCCATATCAGAGTACCTGCCTGAATCCTGGCTCCTGTGATTTTGATCCAAGTCCCTGCTAATGCACTGCTGGAGAAGAACAATCACTCAAGTGTTTGGATCTCTGCCACTCAGGTGGCACAACTGAATAGACTTCTTGACTTCTGGCTTTGGCTCAACCCAGCCCTGGCTGTTGTGGACATTTGAGAATGAGCCAGTAGATGGAAAATCTCAATGTTCTGTCTGTCTCTGTCGCTCTGCTTTTCAAATAAAATTAAAATAAATATTTAAAGAAATAAACTTGAGGGGCCGGCACTGCGGCATAGCAGTTAAAACCACAGTCTGCAGTGCCAGCATCCCATATGGGTGCTGATTCATGTTCCAGCTGCTCTACTTCCTATCCAGCTCTCTACTATGGCCTGGGAAAGTGGTGGAAGATGGCCCAAGTCCTTGGGTCCCTTCAGCTGCGTGGGGGAACTGGAACAAGCTCCTGGCTTCTGATTTTTGATTGGTCCAGCTCCAGTCGTTATGGCCATTTGGGGAGTGAACCAGTGGATGGAAGACTCTCTGCCTCTGCCTATCTATAACTCTGCCTTTCAAATAAATGAATGAACCTTTTTTTTTTTTTAAAAAAAAAGAAATTAACTGAAAATTTATCTTAAGCTCTTAAATGTTATGAACATAAAAATACATGCTAAAAATGAATGATTCAATGAAAAAAAATGGAAATAGCTTATGAGGCTTTCTGTGATGTAAAATAGTTTCATGGTTCCTTTCTATTTTATAATTTTGTGATTTATCTATAAATTAGTTGTCCTTAAAAATCTTTTATTCATATGGATGGTATCCTGAAAATTCCCAGTTTAAAGTGGTTGGTTGTACTTGCCTTTTTTTTTTTTTAAGGTTTATTTGATTTATTTGAAAAGCAGAGACACATGTGCGTGCACGCGCGCACACACACACACACACACACACACACAAGAAAAAGATCCCCCAATCACTGTTACACTCTCCAAATTGCCAGAATCACTGAGCTGAGCAAGGTAGAAGTCAGGAGCCAGGAACGCCATCCAGGTCTCCCACATGGGTAGCAGGGGCCCAAATACTTGGGCCATCTTCTGCTACTTTCCCAGACTCATAAACAGGGAGCTGGATTATATGTGGATGAGCCAGGATTTCAGTCTGTGCTCTGATATGGTATACTTGGGTCACAAGTGGCTGGTTAACCCACTGCACCACAATGTAGGACCCTAATTGCTTTCTTTTGTATTAGACAATGATTGAATTTTACATGTAGCACTTTTTCTGAACACTTAATTGGAATCCTACATAAAGAAGTCAACTCATTACTGATTATACTTTACATACCATTCCTCTTATTTTATGGAAGAATTCATTACCATTGAGATATCTCTTAAGGTTTTCTTTATTATTCACCATAAAATATTTCATAGTGTATTACAAAATTAGTATGAGCTATAATTAGCTAAGATATGTTATAAAGTTTAATATTTGGCTTCAATATCCTCACTGTAAGAAAATGTTTTGAGATTTGTTTCTGTTAAATTCCTGACAGACTTTAATTCTTCCAAAAGTATTTGTAATTTATTTTACTTTAATTCTATATCATATTTGTGAATCATTTCAGTACTTTCTCTGTAATGGGAAGAACATATCCCCTGAAATCTGAAATAATATAAGAAGATGGAGAATAACCAGTAAGGAAAATAGGTCTCATTGCCAGTGCTGAATCGGGTCAGATGGTGGCAATCAGAGTTATTTTGGCTAAAGACAATTTGAAGCCATATTCAGGATTAGTGGATTGGTGATCTACATGCATAGTATAAAGCCACAGTATATAACTGAAAATGGTTATTAGTATTTTGATAAGGAACAGTAGCTAAATTCATTAATTTTGGGAGGTGGGAGTTTGAAAGATAGTGAAATCAGCCTAATGTCTCAATGGCTCAGTGTATCATTTTTTTTTAATTTTAATCCACTCTATAACCATAGTTTTACTTCACCACTAACCATCGTATTCAACAAAAGTAGGAAAACCACAGTTTCACAAGGTTATAAACAAGGGTTAAAAAATAACAATCCTATCACAAGATGTCTGTTTCATTCGTGTATGTTTTCTGATATTTTATATTAACTGACACATATCAGAAAAAACATAGGATATTTGTCTTTTTGAGATCGACTTATTTCATCAAGCACAATGGTTTCCAGTTATATCCATTTTGTGAATACTATTTCTTTTTTTAATGTCTTGGTGTATCTTGAAACACATCATTAGACCCGTTCTGGTTGTTATCTAGTCCCTATTTCTCATTTGATTATCTGTGTAAACAACAGGATGACTTTTGTGGCATCTACATCTCCACTTATTTTGGAGGTGCAAATGACAATGGTGAATACAGTAGCCAATTGCCAGAAGAAATTTGAGGGCAGTCGAGTTAGATTACTATATAATTGTGGAGCATAACAAAGTATTAAGCCTCAAATCCTTGTTTTCTCATTCTTTTTCTTTTCTGGTGACCCCCAGAGGTCCTGAAGTTTAAATAGGCTGACTTCAGAACAGATCCACACATGTCCCCTTTCACTAATTCACTCAATAGATATCAATGAGAACCCTGTTTATGTGAGCTGCTTAAGGGTATTATGAGTCAGGAAGGTGAGCAAAATCAACAGTGTCTCATGAAACTTGGAGTCAAATGAAAGGAAAGACAAACAGCCACTCTAAAAAGAAAAGAAAACATAAAGAAAGGTATCGTAAGTAATAACATTTTAATACTTTTGCTTGCACTTTGTATTTCATGAGTGTATTTTATATGTTTCATCATGTAAGTGACAAACTTCTCTAAAAGTAAAGTCTTTAATTATATTCAAGTTATAAACGGTGAGAAAGAAACTCTTGATAGTGTTCTCATGAATCTCTATACAAATATAGTTTGAATAAAGTCCTATTTATGACTGTATTGCAAGATATGTGCTATCACTGTGACTGGATGGGTAATTCTAACAAAATATTATCTGTTGTCCAATTTTGTTGATTCTAAGTGATGCAACAGAATGTGTATATGATTTTAAATACATATATAATACAAATAAAGTAATTAAAACACCAAGAATTAAGACCATAGAGATAGAATTCACTGACAATAAGCTGCACATATTGAGTGAAATGCCTTGGACTGAAGCGCTTCAGATTTCAGATTTTTTGGATTTTGGAATATTTGCATAATGAGATACCTTGGGGATAGTATCCAAGCTGAAACACAAAATTCATTTATATTTCATGTATTCCTTATGCACATAGCCTGAAGGTAATTTTATGCAATCTTTTAGTACACCTGCATTTTGACCATAATCTGTCCGTCATCTGAGATCAAGAATTATGAATTTTTCACTTGTGTCATCATATTAGCTCAACAAGATTTGGATTTTGGAACATTTTGGATTTTGGTTTCTGTCCCTCCCCTCAGGTGTGTGTTTGTTTACTTTTCAGCTCCTTTTTTTTTTTTTTTTGACAGGCAGAGTGGACAGTGAGAGAGACAGAGAGAAACGTCTTGCTTGGCCGTTGGTTCACCCTCCAATGGCCGCTGCGGCCGGCGCACCGCGCTGATCCGAAGGCAGGAGCCGGGTGCTTCTCCTGGTTTCCCATGGGGTGCAGGGCCCAAGCACCTGGGCCATCCTCCACTGCACTCCTGGGCCATAGCAGAGATCAGCTACTTTTTTTTAAAGGTTTATTTTATTTATTTGAAAGAGCTACAGAGAGAGGTAGAGACAGAGAGAGAGGTCTTCCATCCACTGGCTCACTCCCCAATTGGCCACAATGGCAGGAGCTGCGCTGATCCAAAGCCAGAAGCCAGGAGCCAGGAGCGTCTTCTGGGTCTCCCATATGGATGCAGGGGTCCAAGCGCTTTGGCTATCTTCTACTGCTTTCCCGTGCCATATAAGAGAGTTGGATTGGAAGAGGAGCTAGACTAGAACTGGCGCCCATATGGGATGCCCATGCTTCAGGCCAGGGCTTTAGCCCGCTGCGCCATAGCGCCAGCCCCCCACTTTTCAGCTACTTTGAAAGGCAGAGATACAAAGAGAGTGGTGGGGGGCAGGGAAGAGAGAGAATCATTTATCCACTTGTGGTAATGCTTGCAACTACTGGCTTACCACATTGTGCCATAAAACCCTCCTCCCCTGGATTTTGGATTTTTCTATTAGAGATGTTCAACCTGTGCGGTGAGAGTTTGACTTCCTACGAATGATGAAGTGCAATTAGTTTTCACTTGATGTTTTTTAATAATAAAATAACCTACTTAATCTCTCTTTGGTCCTTATCTGAAGTTAACTTAGTATCAGTTGGCTATGGAGGTCTTAGGAAAATTTGATTAATTGTAATCAGTGAAGTTTTTATTAATACCATTTTTTTACTATAAATTTGCATCATCTACAATTAGCTAAAATAAGGAACAGAAAGAATCATTCTGGCCGGCGCCGCGGCTCACTTGGCTAATCCTCCGCCTGCAGCGCTGGCACCCGGTTGGGGCGCTGGATTCTGTTCCAGTTGCTCCTCTTCCAGTGCAGCTTCCTGCTGTGGCCCGGGGAAGGCAGTGGAGGATGGCCCAAGTGCTTGGGACCTGCACCTGCATGGGAGACCAGGAGGAAGCACCTGGCTCCTGGCTTTGGATCGGCGCAGCACGCTGGCGTAGTGGCCATTTGGGGGGTGAACCAATGGAAAAGGAAGACCTTTCTCTCCGTCTCTCTCTCTCTCACTGTCTAACTCTGCCGCAAAAAAAAAAAAAAAAAAAAAAAAAAAAAAAAAAAAGAATCATTCTTTTTTTATACAAGGTGCATCTCTTCCTTTTATTTTTATTTATTTATTTTTAAATTTTTTAAGATATGATTGAATATATCTGAAATGATAGAATAGGTGAAGACACTAAGTATCACTAAGTATGATGGCAAATACAGTTACCAAACTTCAAAAGAATATAGATTACTACAGGAAGAATATGGATTACTATAGACAATGCGATTGTAACTGGGAAACATAAATTAGACCTTCTCAACAGGAGTTTTAGATCAATAAACCATTTTAAGAGCTTTCAAAGCTTTAACTTTTGGAAGCTTTTAAGGTGCTGTGAATCTGAAAATGTATGCTTTACAATGACCAAAAGCATTGGGGAAGATTTAGGAGAATGATTCTTAAAGATGGATGATGTCTTAAAATTGTGTGACAATATTATATGAGCACATCCTCACACATTTTTAAAATCACTGATATAAAAAAACTAGACTGTCTTTGTGGGCTGTTTTAAAGAACAAAATAAGACAGAGAAGTAAGCTTCATCTTGAACTCAAGAGTTTGTCCAGTTTTGACGTGGGTAAAAATAATTTCTCACCATAAATTCAGTCAGAAAAGGAAGGTTTTGGCATCTTTTAACATGGGCAAAAAAGAAGTTATAAAATGATTTTAAATGTATACTTATATTTGCTTGAGAGCTTGAGAATTTACACTACAGTGTGATTGTTTACATTTGGAGATTAAACTAAGAGAACTGAATTTTCCATAGATTTCAAGACTACTTCACAGAAATAGTAAAAATATCATGCATTTTCAGTAAATTTGGACACAATATTTTGGGGGAATTTCAGAACATGTTTCCAAGAATAATTTAAGGCACTGTGAGCTGACAGGTATGAGACAAAAATTTTACCCATTGATTGAGATAGATGGAAGCTACACATTCACCTTCTTTCCCTTTTGCTGAAAATTTTATTGCCAAATATTCTTATGCAAAATCTCCAAGTCTGGTGCTCTCAGTGCCTGTGTTTCTTAATGCACAGTTCCCGTCTCAGCGGTTCATTGACTTTAAGGTTCAGTAATTAATTTTGAGCACTTACCTAGCATGTTTGCAAAAAGCAAGAAAAGCACAACTGTGTGAATTTTCCCTGGATTACTTCTCTTATTTACCTATATGAGATGGAGTTCCTTTTTCTTGTCATTTACAGATTATTGAAGACTTTAGGCCGAACTCAGCATCTCCTGATTATCCTAGCTGTTTGATCCTTTTGGAGAGTTCTCCTTTGTTCTAATTATGGATACTCTCCCACATAGGATTTCATATTTTTCCCTTTAATTCCCTATACCTTCAGAGATTACTTTACCATTTTATTTGCCCTTTTTGCCCTTTTATTTTTCTTTATATTTATTTAGAAGGCAGAGAGAAATAGACAGAAAAAGATTTCTTATCCACTAGTTCACTTCCCAAATACCTGCAATAATCATGTCTAGGCCAGGCCAAAGTGAGGAGCCAGGAACTCAACCCCAGGCCTCCCAAGTTGGGGGGCAGGAGTCCAAGTACTTGAGTCATTGCCTGCTACTTTCCAGAGTGAGCATTAGCAAGAAAATGGAATTGGAAGTGGATCCTGGACTCAACCCCAGGTACTCACATATGGGTTCTAATCATCACAAGCAGTGACTTAATCAATGTGCCCAATTCCTGTACACTTATTATTATTATTTTTAAGATTTATTTATTTATTTATTTGCAAGGAAGAATTACAGAGAAGCAGAGGCAGAGAGGGAGACAGCGAGGTTTTCCATCTGCTGGTTCATTCCCCAAATGGCCGCAACGATTTGAAGCTGATTTTAAGCCAGGAGCCAGGAGTTTCTTCCAGGTCTCTCATGTGGGTACTGGGGCCCAAGCACTTGGGCCAACTTCTACTGCTTTACCAGGCTATTTGCAGGGAGCCAGATTGGAAGTGGAGCAGCTGGGACTTGAACCAATGCCCATATGGGAGGCCAGTACTGCAGGCGGCAGTTTTACCAGCTACACCAGAATGCTGGCCCTACCTATTACGTTTTAAATTATGTTTTTACCTTGAAATATTCTTTTTTGTATTTTTTAATATTTAACAATTTTTAACATTTTGCCATATTCACTTTATATATGACTATTATACACATGCATATATATACTATTCTGATAAACCTGATAAATATTTACAATTGAGTCATTTGCAAATTATGCATTTGAAACTTTCATTGATATTATTTGACAGTCGTATTACCAGATTGTTTCACACTTTCACCTATGTGATCAAAAAGTTTAAAAAAAGGAATAGTTAAGCTAATAGCTGTTGGAAAATAAGTAGTTTTCCCCCAAATAAGCTATGAATATTCTTCAAAAAGTTTATGGAAAGAAAGAAATTAAAATTTGGTGCAAAAAGTTTTGAAATCCATGCATAGGAGGAGTCTTCAGAAAGAGCACAGGAAATGCATATTACCAAAAAATTATGCATGAAGTTAAAGGTTTTTCCACTAAAATAAATTTGTGTCTTAATTTCACTTTCTGACAAACTTGTTTAAGTAGCCTTGTATTGTTGTTGGTATTATTTTTTGTGAATTTTTCGAAACCCTTTTTTTCTGACTCTTGCTTGAGGGAGTTGTTAGTAGGTTAGAAAGCAAATCTAGTTTCAAAAGGAGATTCACATTAAACAAACTCCTGACACTGATATTGAAAAGCTGGAAGGCAAATATATTAGCTTGAGACACAGAGTCATTTGAATGAATGGGAATTCTCATGTCAGCATGACTCACTCATTCTTTTTCAATTGACTGAAACCAAATCATGACATAAAGTTTGCTTAGTGGGAAGAAGAAAACAGGAGATTAATTATGTGACAAAGTTTTTAATAGATGAGACTAAGACAGCTCCATTCAACTCTCATAGCGATTCCTTGAGGTATGCCGACTGTAGTGTTTACATCAGTTGGTGTTCTGATGAAGCAGGAAAGTAATTTGTTGAAAGACTTTTGATTCACTCATAAAGCCATGGGAAGCTTAGGAGTTAGGATCAGAAATTCAACAGGAATAAAGTGAGGCTATGCCAAAGCGTCATGTTAGGGAACTTGGTGAGCAGAATTCTGCTGCCTGTAGTTGGCATAGGTCACTGGAGCCAACAATGCACCTTTCTTACTCAATGTGCTAGAGCAGTTTATGATTTCTGCTTCCCAGCATCCTTAGCTCTGGAGCCCTGGCTCCTGTGTGCGTCAGACTGGCTGGGCCTCCTAACTGAGAAGGATGGAAACATGGATATTCCAATCACAGAAACAGACGTTGGATACTGGGCAGCCAGAAAAAAAGAAGGGCAAATGTTCATTTGAATTCTCTCCCCCCCTCTCTCTGTATCTGTTAAAATTTTTTTACAGTTATTTAAAAAGTACAGTATATATTGTTTTGGGGGTTACAAATAAATTTTTGCAAGTATGGAATTTACAAATAGTGAACTTTGTTGTATAACCAAGCTCTTTTCACAAAAGTAGTGCAAATTTATGCTGCTAGCAGCAACTGTTTGAGGATACCATTCTAGCAACAATGAGCACTGTCACTTTGAAAAATTGCTGAACTCTTTAGAAAAAGTATTTCATTGTTTGTATTTCATTTCCTACTACTCTAGTCAAATTTTCATTTTTCTTTTATTTTCATCTCTTATTTATGAGAACATATTTTTAATTTAGACTATAGTCAAAGGCTTAATGCTCCATTAAATAAAGAGCTCAACAAGTAAAAAATAAAAGTTCGACAGATACATAGGCAAGGGCTATAAATAATAATCAAATAAGAAAAGTCTGTTTCACTCATATACAGTAAATTTTAGAACTCTTGAATTGCCATGGCAGGAATCTTCTTCCCCAGATAGTGGTAGAAGAGGAACTGCTGACATTTGGTTCCATGATTCCATTAATGCAGACACCAGTGTTACACAGGCCTAGTATCAAGTCTAACTCTGTACTGTCTCAGTATCAGAAAAATGATGAGAAATGCTTAGTATACTGTCATAGTGAAAGTACTTAATAAATGGAAGTTATTATTAAAGTTTCCATGTTTGTCCAACTCTCATTCTAGTATGCACATCCTGCATTAGTTTTGTCCTAGAAGTTGGGTGGATGATTGTAATTAATTCTCCCTATGCAGATTTTATGGGATATTTTCAAGCCTTACCTGTCAAGGTCCATGTGATTTTCCTCAAATCCAAGTCCAAAGTTTGACTAGTGCCCACTGAGTATATTTACTCAGTATACTCAATATAAACAAGTGTTTACTATAAGAATACATGAGACTACCTAAGAGAAAGTATCTGATGTGTAATGTAGAAAATATTAGTAATTAAGTAGGTATACATATAGCTCTATTTTTTCTTAGAATTTTCTTTTCAATTTTTAGATCCAACTATTTAGAAATATTGATTTGTAATTGCATTCAGGGTCACAAATGCTCACTTAACTCTCTTATACTCAATAATATTCAATGATCCAGGCATTGTCTTGCAGCTATAGACAGAGCAGTTATAAGTGATATGGTTTATTAAACAAGTGCAGGACAAGTTTTAGCTTTAGTGATATTTAGACATATATTTCTGTGTTTGAAGGCAGAATGATGTGGGGAGCAACTCGGACTAGACTAAGTTACTGGAATTAAGACTTATTCTATGCATCTGCTCTCCCACAATATGGCGCTGGGAGAGGAGCAAACAGCTTCTACCCAGCTGCCTCTCGCCAACTTGACAAGCTGCAGGAGCTGCTCCTGATTGGAGGAGAGCAGTGTACTCGGCGTGTGGGTAGCAGAGTTGGGATTGGTGGAAGAGGACTATAAAGGAGGAGAGAGACAACATGTACCAGGAACATCTAAGGGGAACATCTACCTGAAGGAACACCTGTGCAGCCCCCGAGAGAGCCATCTGGCGGTGTGCCGCTCCCCTGCGGAAGTGGGGAAAGTGGCCAGGGGGAACCGCCCTTCCACGGAGGTGGAAGGGACAGTAGCCAACCCGGGAAGAACCAGCAGCAAACCCGGGGAGGGCCGAGCAGACAAAAGAACAGCGCAGGGTCCTGTGTCGTTCCTCCACGAAGAGGGGGAGCGACAGAATGAAAAAGTAAGGGTTAGCGGAGAAATCAATCTTCCATCCTCTGGTTTATTCCCCAAACAGCTGCAAGAGCCAGGGCTTGGCCACACCAAAGCCAGGGGTCAGGAACTCCATCTGTGTCTCCCACCTGGGTAACAGGGTCCCAAGCACTTGGACTATCTTCTGTTGCCTTCTCAGACACATTACCAGGAAGCTGGAACAGAAGGGGAGAAGGCTGGGATTTGACCCAGCACTCCAAAATGGGAAGCCAGCATCTCAAGCAGTGGCTTAACTCTTTGTGCCACAATGTTGGATGCAATTTTAAATGTGGCCCATGGAACCCATTTTCTCCAATATTTTTGAATAAACTCTTTCCTAGATGGAATGAAAAAAAACCAAAATTACTTTATAATTGTGGGGAGCAACTCAGACTAGACTGTTACTCGAATTAAGACATTCTATGCATCTGCTCTCCCACAATATGGTGCTGGGAGAGGAGTAAACAGCTTCTACACAGCTGCCTCCAGTTCAACCAATAAACTGTAGGACCTGCTCCTGATTGGAGGAGAGCAGCATACTCTGTGTGTGGGTAGCAGAGTTGGGATTGGTGGAAGAGGACTATAAAGGAGGAGAGAGACAACATGTACCAGGAACATCTAAGGGGAACATCTATCTGAAGGAACACCTGAGCAGCCCCCGAGAGAGCCGGCCGGCGGTGTGCCGCTCCCCTGCGGAAGTGGGGAAAGTGGCAGGGGGAACCGCCCTTCCACGGAGGTGGAAGGGACGGTAGCCAACCCAGGAAGAACCAGCAGCAAACCCGGGGAGGGCCGAGCAGACGAAAGAACAGCGCAGGGTCCTGTGTCCTTCCTCCACGAAGAGAGGGAGTGACAATAATTTTTTATAAAGCACATAAAATTATGAAGTATCTATTCTGTGATAAATCTAGGAGCTTCTGTACAGATGATCTCATTTGATTCTCAAAATAGTTATGTGAGATCATAGTTATTATTACACCTGCAGATTAAAAGAGGGTTATGAATTTCATCTTAAATTTGCTTAAAAGACTGTTTCCTAGTTGCTTGTGTTTTGTTGCACTAACAGATAACATGCTTAACATATAATCCTTATTTATCTAAGTGTGACCCAAAAAACTTTAGATTCGCTTCTAGAAGAAGAAAGCTTGGACCCATTTGTTAAAATTGAAAGATGTGTTAAGTCACCTTGCAATGTGACATCTATTGATCCTCATGTAGGCATCATGACATAGTGGTTGAGAACACACATACGAAGCCAGACTGCTGGTGTTCAAATCACACTTACATAACTTGTTTATTGTATGGCTTTGGTAAAACCATTTAATCCTTCTGTTTCTTATTTCCTCATCAATAAAATAGGGGCCAATGACAATAGGTTGATCTGTGGATTGGATGTTTCTAATTAGTTAATTAAAAATGCAAATTAAATACACAGAAACCAAAAAGGAGCCATAACATAGGTCAGATATGATACTTGGAAATGAAAAGTGTGTTTAAGAAATAGACTTAGGCTCAATGAGAACTCCCTTGGCAGTTCCTTAGCTTTCTTTTGATTGTTCAACTCATTAGGCTGTTGAGGTTCTGAAGTTTCTTTCTACTGAAATAGTATCCCTGCCCATCTGAAAGTGGCCAATGAAATACCTAGAATAAGAAGAGCACCTCTGCTCCTCCCGAGAGAACATTCTAGTTTTCTTGCTTTCCTTGTCTCTTCTTTTTCCTGATGTTTCAGCAGTAAGACCCAGAGCAGCAGTTTAAGGATGGGTGTCTGGGAAATGGGACATAGACTGTTTCTTGAATTCCATTCAGGCTAGGCCTGCACATAAAATGGGGAGAGGAATTTTTGAGCACTTCTGTGGCCCGGTTAACTGATAAAAATGGGAGAAAATTTATAAATTAGGAGACATACATTTTTCAGTAAAAATATATTTTTGTCTAATAAGTCCTTTGCACTATGTATTTTTTTTAAACTAGTAAGGGTATGCTATTTCTGATTTTCACTCTTTGTGTCATTAAGAATTATTTAAGCCTATATCTTATTTTCTTAATATTACATTTGAATTTTATGACATTTGCTGTTTTTTTTCTTAACTATTTATTTATTCCTACTGTACCCATATTCTCTCCTTTATTTTATATTTTCTCAAGTCTCACTTGAGTTCTTTTTATGGGACAACTCTTGCGTTTTCACACACTCAAAATTATTTTCAAAATTAATTAAATCAATTTCTTTACTATATTTAGAACATTTTATTTCCATTTTTAGCCTATTTTGTTTTCCTTTGTTACTTTAAGGTTTTACATTTTGTAGTAAGGGGATCTTTTAAGAATTTAAAATATAGCATCATGACAACATATTGAGAACATAGCTTGTGATTTAAAAAAATTGATATACACTGACTAGGAAGGGATAACTGTAACAGGTTTGAAAGGCCAGAGTTCTTCTGTTGAGCCGTGGATGGCTGGGGAGCATTTTTTAAGACTGCATTAGATCCCTGAGGATGTGAATAATCCTAACAGTGAGGGAAGAGCACCTCACAAAACTAACAATGACTTTCTGGCCAGATGATATGTGTAAGCCTGGAGCTCTTTCTGATTACATTTAAGAAAATGGAAATACTTAGGGCATGTATGGTGGAGCAATCTACAGTAGTCCATATTCATTTCCTTGGTTCTAATACTTTACTTCCTTTGTTAAAATCTTATGTATTTTTATACCAATGAGACAATGAAATTTTATCTTTAATTTTTTAAATAATTATTTATATTTTTTCCCTAAATCATAGTGGATTACCTAGGAGGAAGAACCAGATCTAAGTTAAGGTACTTTTATTCTTGTCTAATAATTTTTAAGTAAGGGAGAGTGATAATTTCTAGATTGATGAATGAATATCTAACATATAACTTGAGAGTTATCAACAAGCATTTGTTTCTATCATGTTGGTTAGGGAAGTGTAAAGAAACTGGTCAGTGCTGATAGATGAAATTAAGCGTGCACAAGAGACTTGTCAAGATTAAAGTCCTGAAGCCTGCTTTTGATTGCTGAGGCTATTTCTATTCTTGAGTTCACCAAGGAACATGAGTCTCCCTTTTATAAAATTTATTTTCCATCAGAAGCTCACATAAATAATATTTGTCATTTAACCCAAAGAATTAAAAGTGGTGCTTTTTATTTCATTTGTGTGTGAAACTTGTAATCATAAAGATTACGAAATCAGAGCACCCAATAGACTCTGCAGGATGAAGCAAAGGACTCCATCAGTTAAATTCAGATACACTTTAACTAGATTAATGTTATGGGCTGAATGTTTTTGTTGCCCCCAATCCATATATTGAAGCCCTAATACTCAATGTGATATCATTTGGAAGTGGGCCTTTTGTGGCTCATTAGGTCATGGAGAAGGAGGCCTCATGAATATGATTATTGTCCTTATGAGAAAAGACGTGAGAAAGATGACATTTCTAGACAATGTGAAGATGCAGCAGCAGATACATCTATCTGCAAACAAGGAAGAGGCCCTCTTCAAGGGCTGGATTAGTCAGCACCTTGATCATAGACTTTCCAGGCATCAGAATAGTGAGAGTTAAATGTTTATTGTTTATGCCACCACCCGTGCTACAGTGCTTTGTTTTAGCAGCCTGAACTGATTAAGACCATTGGATATATGTTAAGAGGAGTAAATATGAGATGGAATGCTTATGATTAGAAAATCACTTACATAAGTGCATGATAATAAGGTGAGGCATTGCAATACCTATGGAAACTAATCCAGTGCTTTTGTCCATAGTAAATTCAAGTGGGTGTCAGGGTCCTCTGGCTTTCAAAATACCTAATATGCTATAAGGATGACTTTAATGAAGGTAAACCACCTAAGTAAGGGAAGTGAAAATTTTACGGAGCATTTTTCAAAGTGTAATTTTCAGGCCTTCATAAAAATATAGATTAGTGGACTCCACATCTCATACCTGCTGCTTTCAGCGTATCTGGACACGTTCTGTAATTATTTGCATTCTTAATAAGCTCCAGAATATTTTTTATTCACTTTTTAAATTGAATTTGAGAACAACTGCTTCGCATCTACTAGAATAACCAAATATATAGTATTGTGATCATTCTGATTGGTTCAATTTAACAGAAACATAGACAATTAGAAAGTAAATTTTTGCACCTCAACAGCAAGAGATTTGAAATTGTCATATGATGACTTTTTTAGGAATTATACTTGCTTAGTTTTTATGATAAACTAGTATTGTTTGCCTGTTTATTATTTAGCAGGCATATTGCTAATCTCTTTAAATGGTCATGGTCATTTCCTTTTTTTCTTTTTTTTTTGACAGGCAGAGTTAGACAGTAAGAGAGACAGAGAGAAATGTCTTCCTTCCATTGGTTAACCCCCCAAATGGCTGCTACGGCCAGCGCACTGTGCCAATCCAAAGCCAAGAGCCAGGTGCTTCCTCCTGGTCTCCCATGAGGATGCAGGTCCCAAGCACTTGGGCCATCTTCCACTGCCTTCCCCGGGCCACAGCAGAGAGCTGGACTGGAAGAGGAGCAACCAGGACTAGAACCCAGGTGCCTGCGCCTCAGGCAGAGGGTTAGCCAAGTGAGCTGCGGCGCCGGCCTGGTCATTTCCTTTAATACTCCGAAAACCCAACCCATTGTATAGATGAAGAAACAAATTCGCATTGAGAATATGCTCTACTCTGAACATGATTTGGCTCCTGAACACACATAGGACTTTATAAAGTCCAAAGTCATAAATACATGGTTCTAATAGGGTAGAAGCATACTTCAGTTATGGAGTGTGGGAGGAGAGGTCTCTTGGGAAATCTTTAGAAGGCAGTTCTCTTGAAAGCATTAGTTTAAAAAGTTTGATTTCAAGCCAGTCATTCTCCCTGCTCTCTGGATCTCCTTGGGATCCTTTCTCCACACAGGCCCTTTGCTTCACCATTCCTGCACTCATCAGAGGCCAAACCAATACTGAAATAAACCTCTTTCCTTTGTATGTAGCCTTTCCCATGTATTTCATTTTTTTTTTTTTTTTTTTGACAGGCAGAGTGGACAGTGAGAGAGAGAGACAGAGAGAAAGGTCTTCCTTTGTCGTTGGTTCACCCTCCAGTGGCCACCCCGGCTGGCGCGCTGCGGCTGGTGCACCGCGCTGATCCGATGGCAGGAGCCAGGTGCTTCTCCTGGTCTCCCATGGGGTGCAGGGCCCAAGTATTTCATTAGAGTAACCAGAAAACTGACTAATGCAAATGAAGCATAGTTTTCAAGTCAGAGCTTGTATCTCAACTTTGCATTTCCTCAGCATCTTACATAGCATTTTTAGTTGATAGATTTCCAAAGATACTTTTTTAGATTAACAAATAAATATACCTCAAATCTATGAATTTATCTGTGTTGCATTTTAGTGGTGGAAAGTAAAATGGCAAAATGGAAAAGACAATCAAACTAACAATATTCATCTTGAAGTCCTCAAACTTTAGTATTTGGACCTTTCTCCTGAATGATTATAACAGGGTCGAGGCAGCATACTTTGACTTGTAAGAGACAAAGACATACTATATTAGAAACAGTGTAGAACAAGTATACTAAGGGTGGCCTTATAAGGACTTATATCACAGATCCACTACTTTCTGATCTTTTGACTAGAAAAATTATTTAACCACATGCCTTCAGCAATGTTATCTGAAAATACGGAAATAAGTTGATGGTGTGTTCAAATTGCCTATACATGGATATGCATACAAGTGTACATTTTTTCTTGTTTTTTTGTGGAAAAACTATTCTATCATAAACAAAAAATCCCCTCAAAACAAATAAATAAAAATCAAGTTGAAGTGGGATGAAATCCATGGCATGTCTTACTGCATGACTTTTTTTGCTAGTAGAGTGCTAAAGATTGTGGATTTTGGTTAACAATGTGATAAATTATTAGTTTTGGTATTAAAGTAACACTCAAATATGTGAAAATGTCACTGATTGCTCTCTGGAATGTAGATATAAACAGTTTGAGATACAGATGAATGTTAAGTAATTGTGTTTGAAACAGTGCAATTGAATACTTAAAAATCAACAATAAGTTCTTTTTAGTAGAATATATAGAAAATGCAAATCACAGAAACCTAGTAATGTGCTTTCACAGATTGGAGAAATACAAAATGTTGACTTAGCTAAACCCAAAAGACAGAAAGAAATATTAGGGTAATTTACAAAAGAGATAAAGCAAACAGAAAAGTCAAAAGACTACAGCCCAATAAATTTCCCTAGTAGCTATATTAGTTCTTGTGTACTTATTTCTAATCAATATTGCAGAAAGCAACAGAGCACAAAATGTAACAAGAAAGATATAAAGAAAATTAGAAACTTGAAATAAAAAGAGAGATGATTTATTTTAAAATTTGTCACAATTTTAAGTTTAAATTCTCACTGAGAAAAAGAAAAAAATTGGTGGAAAATTATTAATAGTTATGTGAGATCTGTAAAAAAATGATATTCAAAGTGTAAAACTTCTATGAGCAGAAAGAATTTTTCTCGTCTAACATACCTTGCATAAGACATTATTTAAACAGTGACCACCAAAAAGCCATATGCAAGAAAAGGAAGATTTAAGCTTTTTTTGACAGTAACTAGACCTGGGTTTCAATTGATATTCAAAATCTGCATTTGAAGATAATTGTAAAGTAAAAATAATTGATATTGTGAAGCCCCTATATAAAAAGGACATTAATTCTTTTTTTTTTTTTAACGATTCATTTATTTATTTGAGAGAGTTACAAACAGAGAGAAGGCGAGGCAAAGAGAGAGAGGTCCTCCATCCTTTGGTTCACTCTCCAATTGGCCACAACCCCTGGGGTTGCACCGATCTGAAGCCAGGAGACAGGACTCGAACTGGCACCCATATGGGATGCGGCTTTACTGGCTATATCACAGTGCCAGCCCCTGGACATTAACTCTTAAATTCCAAGAAATAGATGTTGGACTTCTCTTGTAATACAGTATAGTATCACATCTGTGAAATCATGTAAAATCCAAAATAATTTAACTCACTTTGACATTAATCTTTACTCTCCAAAGAATGCAATAATCTTTAAGGACAGAATTAGGGCAGGCGCCGCGGCTCAATATGCTAATCCTCTGCCTGCGGCGCTGGCACATCGGGTTCTAGTCCCGGTTGGGGCACCGGTTCTGTCCCGGTTGCTCTTCTTCCAGTCCAGCTCTCTGCTGTGGCCCGGGAGTGCAGTGGAGGATGGCCCAAGTTGCTTGGGCCCTGCACCCGCATTGGAGACCGGAGACCAGGATAAGCACCTGGCTCCTGGCTTTGGATCAGCGGGTGTGCCGGCCACAACGTGCCAGCTGCGGTGGCCATTGGAGGGTGAACCAACGGCAAAAGGAAGACCTTTCTCTCTGTCTCTTTCTCTCACTGTCCACACTGCCTGTCAAAAAAAAAAAAAAAGAAAGAAAAAAAAAGAAAAAAAAGACAGAATTAGGAAAAACTAAACTTGTATTCATGCTTAAGAGATTTGTGGATGGATAAACAACCTTATTGAAAATAAGGCACAAAGACAAGATATATAACTTCTTATATCATGCTAGTAACTTCAATGCAGGCACAATGACATTTGACAAGATTTTGGGTACCATTTCGATAATATTTTCCCAATTTTACCTATGGAAAATATTTCAAAGATGTTTACTTTGAATTGAAGAATGTTGTCTTCCTTAAGCTAGTGAAAATCCTCTTACTGTTTTTTTTAAGATTTATTTAATTATTTGAAAGGCAAAGTTACAGAGAGAGTGAGAGAGAGAGAGAGAAAGAAAGAAAGAGAATCTTCCATTTGCTGGTTCACTCCACAAATGGTGGCAGTGAGATTTCTTCTATAGCTTAGACCTTTAAAAGTGGTAAGAGGGTTGGGCCAGCATTGTGGTGTAATGGGTACAGTATCCCATTTGGGTACCAGTTCATGTCCCACCTGCTCCACTTCTGAGCCAACTCCCTGCTAATGGCCTGGGAAAAGCAGTGGAAGATGTCTAAGTGTTTGGGCCCCTGTCACCCACTTGAGAGACCTGGATGAAGCTCCTAATTTTGGCTTTGGCCTGGCCCAGCCCTGGCTGTTGTGGCCATCTGGAGAGTGAACCAGTGGATGGAAGATCTCTCTTGGAGAGGGAGAGGGAGAGGGAGAGGGAGAGGGAGAGGGAGAGGGAGAGGGAGAGGGAGAGGGAGAGGGAGAGGGAGAGGATCTTCCAGATGCTGGCTCATTCCCCAAATGGCTGTAATGGCCAGGGCTTGAACAGATCAAAGCCAGGAGTACAGAGCTTCTTCTGGGTCTCCTGTGAGGGTGCAGTGCTCTAAGCACTTGGGCAATCTTATGTTTCTTTCCCAGTGCATTAGTAGGAAGCTGGATCAGAAGTTGAGCAGCCAGGACTTGAACTGGCTCCCATAGGAATGCCAGCATCACAGGTGGTGGCTTAACCCTTGACGCCAGAACACTGACCCCTGACTCAGAAAATTTAAGAATAATTTATCTGGATATTTCTTATTCTTTTAAGATAAATATTATGAGACCAAGGAGTTTGAATGACTCCCCCACCCAAAGTTTTATAACTAGAAGTAAAAGCTAGAACTTCTTACTTCTAGATGAGAGTTTTTATTCCTGCTGCTTGCCAGTTTTCCAAAGCAAAATTGTGAAATGAGAATCAGAAAAATTAAATATACGTGGAATTGAATATGCCTGGATGTGGTGGAATGAGAAGGCCATGCCAAGATGGCTGCTGTCAACAGGCTGTGATTGGATGGCTTCAGAAACGACATGGCAAAGGAGCCTGTCTGGCAACAGGCTGTGATTGGTTAGGGCATAAACTGCCCCTTGACTGGATTGGCTGCCTCGGCTATATAAGCTGCTGTACCAACTGAAATTAATGAGTCTGCGGGCTGCTCGCCTTTGGTCTGCTTTCACCCGACTCTTGGGGTCTGTGTGGTGACTCTGTGCCTCTTGCCCCCACCACGCTCCTCCTCTCAGGACGAATCCACAGCAACACCTGGAAGCTATACTTTATATCATGTTTTATATGTGGGTTACCTTTCATTGCTTTAAGATAAAGGAGAGGTGAGATTGGAGTATTGGAACTGGCTTCTCTTCAGGTTCTTAGTAATTTGTCTTGCATTGACTGAGAATGGCACACACAGTTTGAAGTAAAGGAAGCTGAGTTTGTTGGCCTAAATCTAACACCAAATACAAAATCAAAGGGATAGCCAGCTGACCCCAACATCTTAAAACTAGAGATAGTATAGTCTGAATTTTGCTCCCTTTTTCCCATTCTACTGTGTGGTATCTCCTCTTGTGTGTTTTTCTGTGAGGGAGAAAACAGAATAAAAAAAAATGCCTCTAACTTAACTAGCTAACATTTTAATTTTCCTACTGCTTGGTGATCATTATCTTGTACTCCTTGATATGGACATCATACTGAACACATGCTAATGAAAGATTACTTTTTTGTCACTCCCCAAGAGATTGGTATTTCCACGTGAGATCTGTTCATCACTTCCACCAGAAGATTGCATTGATAAACACTCTTCTTCTGAGATAGGTTTATTTCCTCCTATGATGATTCTTTTTTTTAAAAAGCTTTATCTTATGATTTTATTTATAGGAATCTTATCAATGAAGAACTTTGTATCCAACAATAAGAAGCAGGCACATTGCAAGTGACATTCTGTAGAAGCCAAAAAAGGACAGCTACAAGAGAGTTAACCAAACACCTGCATTACAGATTCTTTGTACAGTCCCTTGGGAACAGTAAAATTAAATACGGACCAAATATTTTTAAAAGTTTGTGTGGCCCTCAGAATCAGCCCTTAAGGCATGCGGATCTGGCTGAAAAGCCCATGAGAGTATTACAGGCATGGAAAGCCAAAACACTCTGGCAAAAAAACAAACAAACAAACAAACAAACAAAAAACACAACCAACCCACCCTACATGGAAGATCTCCGTGAGTGAGATCCCAGTGAAAAGAACAGGTCATCAAAGAAGGAGGTACCTTTCTCTGAAGGGAGGAGAGAACTTCCACTTTGACCATGGCCTTGTCTAAATATGATCAGAGTCAGTGAACTCAGGGGGTTTCCATAGCCTTGGCAGCTCATGACAAGAGCCTAGGGTGATTACTGATGCCATAAACAAGAGTGTCAATTTGTTAAGTCAACAACAGGAGTCACTGTGCACTTACTCCTCATGTAGGATCTCTGTCCTTAGTGTGCTGTACATTGTGATTTAATGCTATAACTAGTGCTCAAACAGTATTGTTCACTTTGTGTTTCTCTGTGGGAGCAAACTGTTGAAATCTTTACTTAATGTATGCTAAACTGATCTTCTGTAAATAAAGAGAATTGAAAATGAATCTTGATGTGAATGGAAGGGGGGAGGGAGAGGGAAAGGGGAGGGTTGTGGGTGGGAGGGAATTTCGGGGAGGGGGAGCCATTGTAATCCATAAGCTGTACTTTGTAAGTTTATATTCATTAAATAAAAGTTAAAAAAAAAAGTTTGTGTGGCTAGATGTTAATTACAATCTCTACACATTAAAAAAAGCAAAAGAACACAGAACACAGTATTCTTAACAATTCTAACACATTTACGACCTTCAGCCATACATTAGGTTCCCAGATCAAACTGGCAATTGAAATTTCACATCCACTTGGCCTTGCTTGGCTAAAATCACTACTTCAGACAGCTTTACAATGATCCTAGCAGCTTAATCCAAGTCATCAAAGCAAGAATTTTAAGTCCACTGCCTGCTATCATTCCCTTAGCATCATTAAACCATATGGTTTGTACCATGCCACAACAGGTATTTTAATTTCCAAATCTTTTATTGCCATGACTATATATCATGCAATAACATCACATCACATGATTCCTTCATTATGTTAACCAAAATAGATAGTATCTTTTATCTGAAGTGATAAGATTAAATGCTTCTGTTATTTGATGGACTGTGGCACCACCATCACCATCAATACAGTTGGCTGGCGTCCCTCCATGAAGTTTTATTATATCCTTTGTGGCCTTAACCAAACCAGCATCATTTACTAGGAATCCTATATTTCTATTGATGCCAGTGTCATTGAGATCTGCCATACCTGCATCTCATCTTCTTGGGTCCAGTCCTGCAGATCAAAGTTTTTCTTTCGATGATAGGCAGAATTAGAATCAAAATTAATCATTGTATCCATACACAGCACAGCTCCATCTGAACCTTCCACCATTGGATTTATTTCTACCATGGTTGCATATTTCAGAGAAAGGTTATAAAACTTGACCATGTTTTCTGTTGCAGAATCCACAATGTTAGGTGGAAATCCCATTTTCTGTGCAAGCCAGACAGCTTTTTTTTTTTGATTCCTTCTATAATATCAATAAATTCTTTATTCTGTCAGGAGTCTCTCAGCAGCAACATCTTCATATTGACACCACCTTGTGAACGTCCAGTTGATACAGGATCTTGAAATGACCTTTCCATTGTTATTTCAAAGTAGTATTCTCCCTTGGGATATTTTCTGCTCACAGATCAAAACTTAATCCATAGTCTGCCCTTGGTAAGCAGCTTTTCCCCAATTATTTGTGAGGAAACAGCTTGTGCTTCTTCTGAAAACTATTTTTACTCCTCCTTTGAGGCCACTTTCAAATAATCCGTTTCCTCTACACATCTTTTCAACCTAATTTTTTGGCAATTGCTTAAGGTTCATATGGTGGCTTTGCCACAGATCCTTTGGGAATAGAGACATCAGCTTGCAACAGTTCCATACTCATGCATTTGTGTAGTGAAAGATTCCTTTGCTGCTGCTACCACACCTGGAGTCCATGGTTATTAAACAATCCAGAACTTCCATATTTAACTCATTAATTGAGCTGGGATTTATTTGTGTTTATTTACTTGAAAGTCAGAGTCACACAGAGAGAGGAGAGGCAGAGAGAGAGAGAGAGAAAGAGAGAGAGAGAGAGAGAGGTCTTCCATCTGCTGGTTCACTCCCCAGTTGGCTGCAATGGCCAGTGCTGTGCTGATCGGAAACCAGGATCCAGAAACTTCCTCCAGGTCTCCCATGCACTTAGGTGCAGGGAAGCAAGGACTTGGGCCATCTTGTACTGCTTTCCCAGGCTATAGCAGAGAGATGGATGGGAAGTGGAGCAGCCGGGACTCGAACCGGTGTCCATATGGGATACTGGCACTGTAGGCAGCGGCTTTACCCGCTACTACACAGCGCTGACCCCGTGTTTTATTTTTTAATTCTATCTGGGACACTGTGTGTCAACATCTAAAAACAATCTTTCTTCTCAAATAGGTAACTAACTCATTTTATCACAATGTGTTGATTAGTCCTATTTCCTCCCAAAAGTCGTTTGTTAAGTACTCGTTAATCAGTTTTTAACACTGCGATGTTTCTTTGTACATGATTTGTCCTTGCACTGGAACCTCACTTTTTTGAGCTATAGTGAGAATGAGTTCACTGTAGCGAAGAAGATGGTCATTCAAGGAAACAAGGAAAAAGAATGAGCAGGAATTCAGAGGTTTTAAGAGCACAAGCCTTATAAACGCGTGGTTCGGAAGAATCTCAAAGTGGATGATGTTCAAAGTGCAACAGTAAGTGGCCCGCCCTGGTTAAAACGAAACTCTTGGCACGCTATCTTTGGAAGAAACACAAGGTTTCAAAACCTTTCAGGTACCGACACCACACAAAGCAGAGTGAGCGGATCAGCTTGCCTTAGGGCACCGTGCCAGCTCACGCACAGCTCTGTGGGCGCGCGGCCCACGTCACTTCCTGCCGCAGCCACGTCACTTCCTGCGCGCGCTGTGAAAGCCCTGGTGCAGTTGCGAGGGCAGTGGCCGGCGTGAAGGTAGGAGTAGTGATGACTTGCCACAGGCAGCGTCTTTGCGTCCTACTGGGCAGTCAGAAAGAGTCCTTTGGAGCCAGTAGTTTCCAACTTCTTAGGAGTCATCTGGAGTTCCGGTGAGCAGTCACCTGGTCAACCCCTGGGTAAATGGAACCCGCGCGGAAAGGCAAGTTCGCACCAATTGTGCGTCCGCACTTTGTGTACTGATGATTAATTTTGTGTGTTGACTTGACCGAGCCAGTATGTGGGTGCTTAGTTACTTGGTCAAACATTATTCGGAGGATTACCATCAGGATTACCATTTGGGTGAAATTAATATTTAAATTGGTAAACTAAATAAAGCACACTGCTCTGCTTTGTGGAGTAGGCTGCTTCCAGTCAGTTGAAGGCCTGACTAGAACAAAATGGTGACTCTTATCTGAGGAAGAGAATAAGTCCTGCCTGACTGCCTGTGAACTGGGACATTAATGTTTTCTTGCTTTCAGAATCAGACTGTAACTTTGGCTCTCTCTGGTTCTCGAGCTTACCGGTTTTACAAATGGAGCTCACTATCAGCTCTCTTGAGATGACAGATCTTGTCAGTCTCCACAATCATGTGATTCATTTCCTTTTAACAAACACTTATATAATCTCTAACACACACTCTCTCTCTCTTTCTCTCGAGATTTATTTATTTACTTGAAAGGCAGAGCTACAGAGAGTCAAGGAGAGAGAGAGAGGTCTTCCATCTGCTTGTTCTGTCCCAAGATGGCCAAAACGGCCAGAGCTTTGCCAATCCAAAGCCAGGAGCCAGGAGCTTCCTCAGGGTTTCTCATGCGGGTGCAGGGACCCAAGGACTTGGGCCATCTTCCACTGCTTTACCAGGCCATAGCGGAGAGCTGGATTGGAAGTGGAGCAGCAAGGACTCGAACTGGTGCTCATAGGGATGCTGGCCCTGCAGGTGGCGCCTTTACCCGCTATGCCACAGCACAAGCCCCTGCTATAATCTCATCTCTCTCTGTCTCTTTCTCCCTCTCTATCTCCACCTTTCATCTAATCATTTACATATCTATGTATACAATTCATTTTATTTCTCTGGAGGATCCTGAGGGACATACCTTCCCTGTGTACTAGTCCTTTCAGAACTGTAATTCCCAATCTCATCCACCATCCACAGTCAGATCCAGCTATCTCTGTATGTCCATTCATTTTATACTCTGATGAACTGGGTTAAATTGCCACCTTTACTCTGGTATCTTCATTCATATACTGAAGATATCACTAGAATAAAATGAATTGTGAAGGTAGCCATAGTAGAAGTGGTGTAAGGACAGTTTCTGACCCTTCTCCAGAAGCCTTGATGAGAGATGGTTGAATTCACAGTTTTAGAGCATTGCTTATAAACGGGAGCTCAAGAAAGCCATCCTACACTACCACAAATTATACAGTTGAGTTTCCCATATCTGAGTCCAGTGGATAAGTCTTTCATTGGAAAAACCACCTTTGTCAGATGTGACACAGACACCAGCGGGGAGAGGAGGGACGCCCAGGGCTCTGAGTCCACACATCGGCGCTGGAAGGGGAGACTAAAAGCTGTTGAACTCCAAGTGGTCATCAGACAAGGCTTCCAGCCCATTCCATTGGACGACCTGAGCAGCCCTCTGGACCGAGCAGCACAGTCTTTCCAAGGCCACTGTCGCACACCATAAGACAGATAGCAAGAGGAAATACCCAAATCCCCCTCAATGCCCATATGCCAGCTTTGAAAAAGTTACAGAAAACGGAACTCCATCCATAATCCCAAAGAAGAATTTTGGGTATTACCTCTTGAGGGGGGAATGTTAGGTAGGAAGTCAGTTATGAGCTTATGTGTGTGTGACAGGAAGGCCTAGAGAGAAGACATCTATGTCCAGCATATGCTGCATCTCAAGGTCATCCTGATGGTGTTTTCAGGGGCAGCCTGGTATTCACATCCTGCCCTGCCCTGCCCTGCCCCCTTCCACCTGATAACCTGCCAGGTGAGGGGGTCCCCACCACTTCTGCCTGACAAAACTTCCACAGTCTCTCAGGTGAAGCCCAGTATCTGCATCTCAAACACCCTGCTCCCTTCCTCCAGTCTGATAATATTTGCATCCATAAAGTCCTTTGTTTCAGACCTTCAAGAGAGAAGTTTTTCTATTTACATCCAAAAAACCCTTTGTTCCAAGAGGAGCAGAGGTGGGGAAGCAAGACCCATCTCCTTAAAACCCCCGGCCTCAACTGGACTGGGCGGTCAGCCCTCTGCCTCTCTGCTGAGCCGCCCACCTGGTCTGGCCAGGTGTAATCTCTCCACTCAACCATGTAACTTCCACCCCCCACCCCCCCCCACTCTCTCAGGTCCTGTCTGGAGAGGTGCACATCCGTCCTTACGTCCTTACAGATGTCCCTTCCCTAATAAACCTTGCTATTTTACCTCCCACTAAAAAAAGAAAAAAAAAAGATAAAAAAAAAAGAAAAAGAAAAACCACCTTTGTGATCATGGTAGCTTTCCTGCCAAGTAAATGTCTTTAGCTGTTTTAAAAGGTTGAACATTTTTTATTAGTTTTGGGCATTTAATACAATTATGAAACATGCTGGTGCAAGTGAATTCACAATAGGAGTGTTACTACTTTGTCAAGTCATTTCTAATGGTCAGTAATGTTGATTACAATTTTTTTCCTAGTTGCAAATTATACTGCAATGAGAATACTTACTGGTTTATTCTATGTATATATGAATGATTATTTTTTTCTTTAGGGTAAATAATGAGAGAATTCCTGAGGTCATAGGATATAAATACTTGAAAATTTAAAATATATTGATAAATTATCCTCAAAAGTGACTTACAGTTTAATTTCCAGATCATGAAATCACAGAAAAATATGCTCAAACACACATACATGTAGGAATAGGCAATGAAAGATACAATGAGACTCGTTTTAATATCCATTGTATTGACAAATGAGAACTTCCATGCACTACTAATGGAAGGGAAAGGAAACAGAATTTAGGCAGTGTTCACAATTTCCATTTTGTTTCAGAATGTTATAAAAATATCAAAATATAGTGCTTGCTTCGGCAGCACATATACTAAAAATATCCAAATATAGAAAAATTGAAAAATTATATGCACATATACTCAAACTATTTGCAGATATGATTCTTTATGCATGTATTACTAGACAGCATAAATTACTAAATAGTGCATATATACTGACTAAGGACACCTCTGTAAATAAGTATAGTATCATTGTATCCAATAAAATAGACTATACTTTTCTAATATTACCTGTTTTTCAGTTCATTTTCATATTCTTCCTATTGTCCCTAAAGTGCCTTTATGTAGTTATTTGGTTTTAAAATAAAGATCTAATCAAGGCTGACATTTTGAGCTTGGTTGTTATAGTTCCTTAGATTCATTCAAATCTTGCTTTATAATATTGTCATACAGAACTTTATTTCTCAAAAAATATGAAGCTATGAAGCTGGTATTGTGGTGCAGCAGGTTAAGCCATGGCCTGCAATGCCAGCTTCCCAGATGAGTGCTAGCTTGAATACCAGCTGCTCCACTTACAGTTAAACTTTGATAACACTAGGGAAAGCAGCTGAAGATGACCAAGTTCTTGGGTCCCTGCATCTATGTGGGAGAACCAGATGGAGTTTTTGGCTGCTGGCTTCTGCCTGGCCCAGACCTAGCCATTGTGGCTATTTGGGGAGTGGGCTAGTGTATGAAAGATCTATGTCTCTTTGTAATTCTTTCAAATTAATAAAAAAATCTTTAAAAATATATATGAAGCTAAGAAGGCAAAATATTTAGTGAATGACTTTTAGACTAGAGGAAAGACGATCACAGTGGATTCAATCCTAAATCAACAATGGTTTAACTGAAGAAAAGCATTAAATAAAATCATTACTCTCTCTGGAAATATCCTGAGGGCATTCAGCAAGTGGAGAAACATTAATTCATGAAATTCTATAAAATCTCAGTAAGAACTGTGACAATCTGAAGTTATGAGGGGGAAAAAGCCATTGTAATCTATAAACTGTACTTTGGAAAATTATATTTACTAAATAAAAGTTTAAAAAAAAAAGAATTGTGACAATCTATAGCACTTAAGTCAGGTGCTGCTCTCTTCTCTCCTCAAGATCTATCTTAAGGACACCACTCTAAGACATCTAATACAAGTTGGTGCAAAAGAACAAAGGCTCCATTGACCCTAGCGCCTTGTCTAGGGCTGTAGATTCACCAGGGGCATCTGTTGTTTCTCATGTCCTTTTCCATTCCCTTCAGACTCTAGTGTTTGCAGCAGCTCTATTATAGGTAGATGAAGCTCTATTATGGGTAGATGTAGAGAGGACATGATTGGTCTCTCAGGCCACACTGCAGTGTGGACATTCTACTCAGGCAGAGAACACCAGTCTCTAATCATTCCCATCCCCTACCTTACTTATAAAATGGAGCATTCACACTGGGAGGGCCAAGCCAAGAAGACAAAAGGTCACCACCCCATCAGTGGTTGCAGGTAACAGGGATGTGTCATTTCGGGAGATGTAGACTGCTGTTGATCTCCTGGGACATGTGCAGTAGCAATTTTCTGCCCAGGAGAGAGAAAGGCAAGATGGACTGGCCACAGGACAAAGTTGGCCATGATTATTTGAGGGGACTGAAACTATTTAGAACAGTGGAGAATCCAATGCCATAGGTTGTTGCCAAAAGCAATGGCAGTTTTGGAGGAGAGCAATTAAGAGCTCATTCATCGCTCTATCATACAAGGAGAACAATATGAAACAGCAGGAAAATCAGCAGTTTAACAGAGAGAAACACAGGTAAAGATTGAAGACGGTCAATACTGGGATCATAGTCGACTCTAGGCCTAACAAAGATTGTGCACAAGAGTTAGGCTGCACCCATGTGGAACAATTAGAACAGGACATGGGATAGATTTTGAAACATGCCCAAATCACATACAGATCAGTGTAAGAGAACTGCTGCTGTACAGATAATAGAGATGCCTGGCTATGTATACAGGGACCAGTGGACCCCTCCCCACTCTCTGGAGATGAATCTCAGAGGACCTGAGGAAAGTCGGGCATCCGACTTGTGTGAAGAATGTTGATGTCATGTGCTAGATCTTGTAACTAAGGTTTTCTGTGCTGTTGTAACTGATGTAGGTAATGAGAATTATGCATCTTGTGGGGGAAGTTTCATGTGTTTTTTTTTTTGTCTTAATAAAGACAAAAATAAAGTCTTGATTGAAACGTTCACCCAATTAACTGATCAAAACCATCCTTTTTCCCAAACCAATCATGAGATCTTTCCATCTTATAGCATCCCATAAAAACCCCTAGACAATCAGCCCTCAATAGCTCACTTCTTCAGGGACTTCTCTTGACACTGGCTCCTTCTTCAGGAACATGAGACACGGACTGAGCAGAGAAAAATACTTAGTAACCACAGATTCATTTCTTAGGGTCCCAGCTGGGATCCTTGGAAGGCTGAGTAAAGACAGACTGCCTCTGTTTGTTATTTCAGAGATCCTTGTTCTGCTCCATTGTCCACTATCAACTAAGAATACTGGGACTCTATCAGTAGTTAAAGGTAATTAGCACAGATGCTGGCTTTAAAGACTCAGAGAGAAGGCTTGCTGGTGAAGACTTGACTCATCTCTCCACCTTTTGGCACCGGTAATTTTTTTTAAGAAAAAGTTAATAGAAGATTTATTCAGGGCAGGGTATGAGTGATCTAAGCCCAGTGACTTTCTTTTTTTAAAAATATTTATCCATTTACTTGAGAGGCAGAGTTACAGAGAAAGAGAGGTGGAGACACAGAGAGGTATTATTCCATCCACTAGTTCACTCCCCAGATGGCTGCAGTGGCCAGAGTTGAGCCACTCTGAAGCCAGGAGCCAGGAGCTTCTTCCATGTATCCCATATGGGTACAGGAGCCTAAGCACTTGGGCCCTCCTCCACAGCTTTCCCAGGCCATTAGCAGAGAGCTGGATTGGAAGAGGAGCAGCTGGGACACAAACTCTGGTGCCTATGTGGGATGCCAGCACTTTAAGCAAAGGCTTAACTCACTGTGCCACAGCACTGTACTCATGGCAGTGGTGTTGTGGCCTTGATCTGCCTCAGTTTCCTTTTGTGAAAATTCACCCAATACATGAAAGTAAGATCTCAGACTAATTCAAGGTTTCTGTTTTGGGCAGCTCCCCAGTGTTGCTTGAAGACTCTGATCAGATCCAGACTTCAGTTGCCTGTTAGGATGTTGGACAGAATCTGTATTCCTCACTTTCTCTTTCCTACCCCCCTCACTTAGTCTCAAATGGCAGGAAGTGAGAAGGGCAGACAGGTTCCCCATCTAAGAGAGAGACCTTAACCCATTAACTCTTTTTTTTTTTTTTTTTTTTTTTTTTTTTTTTTTTACAGGCAGAGTGGACGGTGAGAGAGAGAGAGAGAGAGAGAGAGAGAGAGAGAGAAAGGTCTTCCTTTGCTGTTGGTTCACCCTCCAATGGCCGCCGCGGCCGGCGCGCTGCAGCCGGTGCACCGCGCTGATCCGATGGCAGGAGCCAGGTGCTTCTCCTGGTCTCCTATGGGGTGCAGGGCCCAAGCACTTGGGCCATCCTCCACTTCACTCCTGGGCCACAGCAGAGAGCTGGCCTGGAAGAGGGGCAACCGGGACAGAATCTGGCACCCCGACCGGGACTAGAACCCCGTGTGCCGGCACCGCTAGGTGAGGATTATTGAGCCACGGCGCTGGCCCCCATTAACTCTTTTTAACCTGGTAGATTTTTTTCTTCCTTTTCTGCAGTTTAGACTTTGATGACTTTTTTTTCTTCAGCTCCTGACAAGATGATCTGATTCTCTATTGTTTGAAAGAAATGAATCTTTAAGGAGTTAATATTGTCTGCATATTTTTAAATGTTTCAGTGATAACCATAACTCTGATTAGATCTGGCCAACAACTTTGGTTAAAATCTCAAGTTAAATGGATTATGGATTATTACTTCTTTTACATTGACCAAATGTTTTAAACCTCTGACAGTTCTGTAGATTTACAGCTCTAAACTCAATCTTTTGAGATTGAACCTTCTAGTTGGATCCCTGGGACTCTCAAAAGATAATGCTCTCAAGCAGGATAGAGAATAACTGTTTGAGTTAATTTAAAATGATGTCATACACGTTCTTGTATAAAAGTCTCATGCTTTATACTCCACAGTCAAAGAGACATGGTTCTAGAGAAGACCCATTCCCTGTGGCTTTATATCAGATACCTTGTTCTGCATGTTATCTTGGTTGTATGATGATGGTTTTGTCATGCCAAATAAGAAGAAAGGAAACAAAGTATCCCTAAGTTTCTGCCTTTAACCACTTGAAGCATCACTCAAATTCCTGGGCTATTGGGAGCATAGCATCGTGGAGCTGCCTATGGCTAATGGGAACTTATTCTCTCTCCCCTGCCTTCAGCATCTGACTAGAGCACTGAGACAGGGAGTTGGCTGCCTTTCCCCCTGAATTCCCATCCTTGCTCACAACCCTCCCCTACCTCATGCATTCTGGCACTAAGAGTTAAAACTCCTGGAAGGGGGATGTTGTGGTCCATATAGTTGTGGGGGTGATGCACTCATGGAGAGTCTCTACCCCCTGGGTGGGACACACACATCCAGGACAGGGAGCTGGCTGATATACATGAGACAGGTGTGCATGCATGTCATTCTGGGTGTGTGGCTGTAGCTAGCTGAAGAGAAAGGAAAAAGAAAGGCAAATGGTGTTATTATCCTGCCTAAGCAGTCAGGTTCAGTGAATAGGCCAGATGTTTTAAAAGGGGGACTGACAAAAGCACAGGAAAGCTAAACATTAAATAACTGGGCATTACCAAATTACACAAAGTTCAAAAAGGGAAGTCTAAACTGTCAGGAGGATGAAACATTTGGGCCCAGGGGTCTCATAGAGCAGTTAGGCCAAGGTATATAGTGTAAGAGATTCAAGCCTACAGAATATAATCCTGAGGAGAATCATGTATTTGGTCCTCCAGAGAGCCAGGTTTCAGATATATGGATGTGGGCGGGATGTCTTCAGAAGTTGGTTACATCAGGTCTGAAGGAAAGGGAGGCAGGAGGGAGGGTCAAAGTTAGGCACAGGTAAAGGCAACTTCTCCTGTTGGCTTAACCCTCCTCAACTGTGAGTGTTGGATCACACATGCATCCATGATCTACAGGATCAAGAATCTCAGGTAATCAAGGGCAGAGTTGAAGTATAGGCAAGGACACTACTGTTCTGTGACCTCTCCCTGCAGTGTGCTGCAGGATACTATGCTCCCACAGCCCAGGAACTTGAGTGATGCTGCAAGTGGTTAGAGGTGAACCTTGGAGAAGACTTTGTTTCTTTTCCTCTTATTTGAGATGGGAAACCATCTTCAGCAGGCGTCTCTTTATAATGCATTTTTGGGCACTGAGATTGTTTTGACCCTCAGACCTTAAAGAAAAAAAAAACAGGTTTACTTGCTTGCAAATGCCAATTTAGACAACAGCTAGCTCAAAGAACAGCCTACTTGAATGCATGAGATAAAGACCACACCCTTAAATTACTCCATCTGTGAAAGACCAAGACCCTGGGAATCACTCAGCCTTTCTAGGAAGTCTGAGAGGGCCGGCTCTGTGGCATGGTGGGTAAAGCTGCTGCCTGCTGTGCCTGCATCCCATATGGGTGCTTATTTGAGTCCTGGCTGCTCCACTTCCAATCCAGCTTTATGCTGTGGCTTGGGAAAGCAGCAGCAGATGACCCAAGTCCTTGGGCCCCTGCACCTGTGTGGAAGACCCAGAGGAAGCTCCTGGCTCCTGGCTTCAGATCAGCCCAGCTCTGGCCATTGTGGCCATTTGGGGGGTGAATCGGGATGGAATACCTCTCTCTCTCTCTCTCTCTCTCTCTCTGCCTCTGCCTCTCTGTAACTCTGCCTTTCAAATAAATAAATAAATCTTAAGGGAAAAAAAAAGAAGCTTTGGTTGAACATATGTTCCTATATCCCAAGGGCCAGACAGTTTTCATTATTTGATCAGCTTCAGATATAGGAGAAAGCTTTAGAACCTAGCTATTGAACCCAAGAGTACCTTAGAAAATTTTCCTGAAGTTTGCCATTTTGGTGTTTTACAGTTGGGACCATGAGGAGACTCAGTGAGATAGAGGGATAAAGGAAAAGGTTGCAGCTCTGGTAGTAGCCTCAGTGCTATGGCTGTCATCAGGTGGGATACTTCAAGAAGTGTCCAATTCCTGTAGCTGTAGAAAACTCCAGTGGCCCTGGGGATTGGCTGCTTTGGAAATCAAGGCCACTGGGGTCAGGCCTCCTTCTTGGATGACTCAATTGGACTGAATGGGCCCAGGGTTGCTGCTGCTACTGCTTTTTTGGGAAATATTTATTTATTTATTTGAGAGTTAAAAAGGGAAAGGAGAGGGGGAGGGAGAAGGAGAGGTTCTACTGGTTCGCTCCCCAGATAGCCCCAACGGCCAAAGCTGACCTGGTCTGAAGCCAGGAGCAAGGAGATTCACCTGAGTCCCCCACATGGGTGCAGGGACCCAAGGACTTGAGCCATCTTCTGCTACTTTCTCAGGCATATTAGCAGAGAGCTGGATTGGAAGTGGAGCAGCTGGGACTTGAACCGGTGTCCATATGGGATGCCAGCATCACAAGTGGAGGCTTAACCTGCTGTGCCACAATGCTAGCTGCCTGGGACTTCTTCTACAAGCCGCTATCACCCAAACAATTGGCACTCAGGAGCTCCAGGTGGTCCTGTTAAATGGAAAGAAGTTGACTTCATAGATGCTCGAGCCACATTTCTGTCCTCTCAAATCTAGATCTCCCTTCTTCCTTTATGTGACCATGAGACAGATCTAAGGAAAAATTTTAGTTAGATACTTCACCCAGCCTCTAAACTCTAACTGGGATAGCTTGATTTTTACACATGCCTTCCTGATCCTATCAAGGAAAAATCTCTTAGCCTGGATGGAAACTACCATCTTCATGTCTCTGGTACATTAATCCAGAGGTTTGGGCAACTAAAGGAGACTGGCTGAGAAATAACTGTCTAACCAGTGCAGATTCATCTTAAGGATTCCTCCTGTTTCCCCTATCAAAAACAATATACCTTAAAAGCAAAGACCTGGCATGAGTTAAAAGCCATAATAGAGAAGTTAAAGTAACAGGAACTTCTTCTTCTTTTTTCTTTTTGACAGGCAGAGTGGACAGTGAGAGAGAGAGAAAGGCTTTCCTTTTACCATTGGTTCACCCCCCAATGGCCACTGTGGCCAGCGCACCCTGGGCCACAGCAGAGAGCTGGACTGGAAGAGGGGAAACCAGCACAGAATCCGGCTCACCGACCTGGACTGGAACCCGGTGTGCCGGCCCCACAGGTGGAGGATTAGCCTAGTGAGCCGCGGCACCGGCCAGTAACAGGAACTTGTAAAACCATGCAGTAGTTTCTGTAACACTACAATCATGGGAGTTCAAAAACCAAATGGTGAATGTACAAGATTTCTGTCTCATTAATGAGGCTGTGATCCCCATTCACCCATTGGTCCCTAACCCTTACATTTTACCATCCCAAATTCCAGGAGGGACAAAATGGTTTGCAGTCGTGGATTAAAGGATACCTCTTTTTGTATACTTTTACAACACAACTCTCAATATTTGTTTGCTTTTGAGGACTCCTAAACTCAATCCACTCAATTAACTTGGATTGTATTGTTGCAAGCTTTCAGAGACTGTTTGTTTGGACAAGGCACTTGTCCAAAATTCCAACACTTGTTGGAATTTTTTCATTCATAGGTCACTGTTCTACAGTATGTGCTTAATGTTTTCCTCCGCAATTGGGCTATAAGGCCCTTCTTAACTTTCTGGCGAAAAGAGGCTATAAAGTCTCAAAATTTAAAGACCAACTCTTCCAGCCTTCTGTAAAGTATCTAAGCTTAACCTTATCTGAAGGAACTCAGGCACTGGGAGAAGGTAGAATGAAGCCCATAGCTACCTTTCCATTTCATAAAATCCTTAAATAGCATAGAGGCTTCCTGGGAATCACAGGATGCTGTCCACTCTGGATTTCTGTACATGGGGAATAGCCCATTCCTTTGTATTGACTGATAAAAGATACCCAGATGGCAGGGACCCATATTTTGACAAGAGGCCCAGAGGTACCACAGGCCTTCATTCATCTTAAACAGGCCTCATGCAAGGCCCCAGCTTTAAGCCTCCCAGTGAGCAAAGTCTTCAATCTACATGTTACATCTTTTAGATGGCTTTAGGGTTGTTGAATCAGTGTAAGGAACCAGCTCACTAACCTGTTGGGGATCTTAGTGAAGAACTTGATCTAGTAACCAAGAGGTAGTCATCCTGCCTCTGAGTCCTTTGCCTCTTAATCACTGAAACCACTAAACAGACCTTAGGATGAAAATCTAATAGTGTGTACCGCTCATAATCTGATAAAACTGCTATCCTTAAAAGGAAGCCTCTGGTTAACAATCACCTTTTAAAACACCAAGCATTATTCCTGGAGGGCCATGCAATCCACTCAAAACTTATTCTCTCTTAATCTTATTACTGTTTTTTCAGACAAGACTGAAAGCCCAGACCATGACTATGAATAGGAAGTTCTACAGACCTATGCAGCCAGAAAAAACCTCAAGTAGACAAAACCCAGGTGATTGGGACAACCTAAGTATACCCCAGGAGACTACATGTTAATCAAGGCCCTTCCAACTCAATCTTCCTCTACAGAAGAAGATTGGGAGGGTTCCTATACTGTGATTCTTCTTTCAATTTACACTACGGTAAAAATGTCTAGATTAGATTCCTAGATCCACAATTCCTGAGTGAAGGCCTGGGTTTCCAAATAAATTTCAGATTGAATCCTGGAGGATGACTTTAACACCTCTAAGGAAGATAGTGTTGCTAAACCACTTAAATTCTGAAATTTCTTTTTAATAAAGATAAGTAAATCTGTTATGCACATTCCTCCCCAGCCTTCATGTCTTGATTCCATCATCCCTCAATCCCATCATCCATCAGTCCCTGCAGATACTTTTGGAATCAGCTTGTTGCTCTGAGTGCTAATTCTCTTTGTCTTGTTCACCTGCTTACCTCTACTAAGAGTGTAATACCATGGCTAGACTTTAGTTGGCTTTAACCCTGTTTACTATAGGCAAAACAGTGAAGGTTTATAAACATCTCCTTTATTTATTTTTATTTATTCACCCTCAATGACTCCTTTCTTCAGGGATCCTTACTGGTATTGCCAGAGCTTTTTCTTTCTCTTTTGCGTTTTTGCTTTCGTTCAATAAACTACTTCTGCTTTACATACTCATCCTTCTGCATGCTCATCATTCTTCATGGGTGTGAGATACAGCCTTGGTGAAGAAAAGAATTGTGATGACCTCAGACTCTGCAACACTGGCACCAAGGATTTGAAAATAACCTCTGAAAAACCACAGAGTGAACAATAAATTACCTTGATAAAGGAGCAACTCTTAGAAACCAGCAATGGTAAGAAAATCACATGCAGTCTTGGCAATCTGGGAGACTGTGCTCATGAGTATGTCCAAGGCTGTGTCTTCTCAAGAGTGACAGGAACAGGACAATTCAAGTTACGGTCCATGGCTGGACATAAGGCAAAAATATGAGCTTAAGGAACCAAGATTACAATTTATTTTTTTTTTTTAGTATTTTATTTATTTATTTGAGAGCTGGATCACAGACAGTAAGAGGGAGAGACAGAGAGAAAGGTCTTCTACCCGCTGGTTCACTCCCCAGGTGGCCACAATGACTGGAGCTGCGCCAATCTGAAGCCAGGAGCCAGGTGCTTCTTCCAGGTCTCCCACATGGGTGCAGGGGCCCAAGCACTTGGGCCATTTTCTACTGCTATCCCAGGACATAACAGAGAGCTGGATTGGAAGAGGAGCAGCCGGGACTATAACTGGCGCCCATATGGGATGCCGGTGCTGCAGGCAGAGGATTAACCTACTGCGCCATGGTGCCGGGCCCCCAAGACTACAATTTCTAAGCTATACACATCTCCAGTAGTAAAGGGTAATACTCTCATATTCTAGGAGAATAAAGGGCAATATTTGATAAATATTAGCTTATATGACCTAAGGTTAATCCATAAAGAGCCAGGCTAAGAGGTTAAAAATAAGAAAAAAACACCTGAGCAGGAATATCAGAAGCTGACTATTATTGGAAAAATAGAAATAGCCACTGTTAAGTAAATTCTCAAACAATAGCATCTCACGATGGCAGGATCAATATGTATGTAAGAGGTCCCGCTTTCAAAAAAAAAAGTAATCAGGTAAACAAGGAAATAGAAAGTGTCCCTAAAAGTTGCACTTTGTAAATTCACATTTATTAAATAAAAAAAGCTATATAACAAACAAACAAAAAAATAACAATACTTTACCCTTTTAGTATTTTTTATGTTCTACTTAAAACTATTGGTTGAACTCTGTAATTAATACACAATTACTCTTAGGTGTTTAATTAATGCTATAACTAGTACTCAAATAGTATTTTACACTTTGTGTTTCTGTGTGGGTGCAAACTGTTGAAATCTTTACTTAATATATGCTAAATTGATCTTCTGTATATAAAGATAATTGAAAATTAATCTTGATGTGAATGGAAGGGGAGAGGGAGTGGGAGAAGGGAGTGTTGTGGGTGGGAGGGAAATTATGGGGGGGGGGAAGCTAATGTAATCCATAAGCTGTACTTTGGAAATTTATGTTCATTAAATAAAATTAAATAAAAAAAGAAAGTGTCCCTTGTGAAAAGTCATTGGAAATAGAAGGGGCACACCACCAAATGAAACTTTTGAGGTTCCAAGATGTTGGACTTGGCAAGAAACATTTCAAAGCAGTCAATATACATATACTTGAAAAAGGAAAGGAAATGAGGTTTAAAGAACTAAAGGAAGGTATGCTGACAATGTCTCCTCAAAGATAGAATATCAATAATGATTAAGACGTAGAGAAGAGCTAAAATTCTGAAATTTAAAAGTATTATAACCATGTTAAGTTGGCAAGAGAAAAGTAAATCAAAAAAATGATCAACAGTGATTCTTCAGTCTGAACAGAGGGGAAAATAATGAAGGACAATGAACTGAGCCTCATTCAAATGTGGGACACCATTAAGTCTATCAACATATGTCTACAAAGAATACCAGAAGAAAGGCATGACATACACACAAAAAAATGTAAAAATCATCATGGCCATATACTTCCTAAATTTGATGAAAAATATTAACCTATATATCCATGAATTCCATTGAGCTCCAAATATCATAAAAACAAAAAAGAATAACATCAGACACATAATTAACATGTTGATGTCAAGACAAAGAGACATCTTGGAAGCAGGAAAAACAAAGATGACATTTTCAAAAGAATTCCACTAACAGCTAACTCTTTATTAGAAATAATGGAAATCAACAGGCAATTAGATGTCATAGTGAAAGGGTTGACTGTAAATACTATCAATGAAGAGTATCTATATCCAGGACATTAGCTTTCAAAAATGAGGGAAAATTATTAATGAACAATCCAGTCACTTCATTACTAGCTGCCCTACTGTATGAATACAGTTATTCTCTTGTTTGATTTTGCAGGAAAAAAAATAAGAGCCATGTTTGTTTTCCTTGGATCCTGGACACTATCATAGCTTCGAGTTCAGATGGAGATTTTGATTCATTGACCAAATGTGGGGAGCAACTCAGACTAGACTAAGTTACTGGAATTAAGACTTATTCTATGCATCTGCTCTCCCACAATATGGCACTGGGAGAGGAGAAAACAGCTTCTATGCAGCTGCCTCTTGCCAACTTGAGTGATGACCTCCAGGAGCTGATCCTGCTCCTGATTGGAGGAGAGCAGCGTACTCGGCGTGTGGGCAGCCGAGTTGGGATTGGCGGAAGAGGACTATACAGGAGGAGAGAGACAACATGCACCAGGAACATCTAAGGGGAACATCTGAGGGAACACCTGTGCAGCCCCCGAGAGAGCCGGCCGGCGGTGTGCCGCTCCCCTGCGGAAGTGGGGAAAGTGGCCAGGGGGAACCGCCCTTCCACGGAGGTGGAAGGGACGGTAGCCAACCCGGGAAGAACCAGCAGCAAACCCGGGGAGGGCCTAGCAGACAAAAGAACAGCGCAGGGTCCTGTGTTGTTCCTCCACGAAGACGGGGAGCGACATAATGGTGCCGTGACTCAGATATGAAGCCTAGGCAGGGCTTAGTGTCGTTCCTCCATGAAGACGGGGAGCGACATAATGGTGCCGTGACTCGGATATGAAGCCTAGGCAGGGTTTAGTGTCGTTCCTCCACGAAGAGGGGGAGCGACATAATGGTGCCGTGACTCGGATACGGACTGTGGGAAAGAAGTTAGGATTTAAAGTGAAAGCAAGAAGAAACTTAGACTCAGATACGGACTGCAGGTTGAAAGTGAAAGTGAAACCTAGAAGAAACTTAGACTTGGATATGGACTGTGGGGAGAGGCCAGGAGAAATGAGGGAGGAATATTGTTGGAAGAAAACTTAGGGAAACATACCGGGTAGAGAAAAATGTTAGGGAGGATGAAGCCGCGAGTGCAGGCCGAGGCGGAGACGTAAGCCAGCTTGGAATTCTTCAAGTCAGCCCGGGAAGCAAAAGGCGAAAATCTGGAACCAGAGGCAGAGACGTGGGCCGCCAGGTTGGAATTCGCCAGGTTAGTCCGGGGAACTTGGACTGAATACCGGTGGTGGCAGAAAGGTAAGCTACACTGTGTGACTCGCGGAAGCCGCCGCGTGCAGAGAGAGCACGGGGCGTGAATAGATAGGGAACGCGGGGCTGGCGCGAGGCCATGGTGCGGACGCGAAGGGCGTGGAGACCGCGGAGTGTGCGTGCGAAGCCGAGGCGCGCAGAGCCGGGAGCCCGCCGCAGGGCGGGCGCCGGGAAGCCGCGCAGATGAGAGAAGCGCGGGCTGAAGCGGCGCAAAGCCGGGAAGCCGCTGCAGGGCGGCGAGGCGCCGAGAAGCAGCCGCGGGGCACTGGGAGAGGAGCAAACAGCTTCTACCCAGCTGCCTCCAGTTCAACCAATAAGCTGCAGGAGCTGCTCCTGATTGGAGGAGAGCAGCGTACTCGGCGTGTGGGTAGCAGAGTTGGGATTGGTGGAAGAGGACTATAAAGGAAGAGAGAGACAACATGCACCAGGAACATCTATCTGAAGGAACACCTGTGCAGCCCCTGAGAGAGCCGGCCGGCGGTGTGCCGCTCCCCCGCGGAAGTGGGAAAGGTGGCAGGGGGAACTGCCCTTCCACGGAGGTGGAAGGGACGGTAGCCAACCCGGGAAGAACCAGCAGCAAACCCGGGAAGGGCCGAGCAGACGAAAGAACAACGCAGGGTCCTGTGTTACTCCTCCGCAAAGAGGGGGAGTGACAACCAAATAAATGAGACAGCATGAGAGAGGAGTACAGTGTGAATACCTTGCATTGTGAAACTAAAAATGAAAGTGGGCCTGTTTTATTTTATGTTTGTTTAGTGATATATAAACTTTGGGCATACCCAAAGTTCGGCATCAGTGAGTGAATTTATACTGTTGGGTTCTGAGCACAAGAACAAAGCCAATGTTATTTATGCACCCACTCATTTCTTGGTTCTGCATCCATCTCCACAAACATCTTTGTTATAATAACAATATTATTTTAGTTTTTTTGATAACTACTAAATATCTTTCAGTATAATACTTTCATGTAAATCTTCTTAGTAGCAGTTTAAGACATGTTATTAAGCAAACTTTATAGATAAAAGAAACTGAATTCACATAGATTTAAAGCAAATCAGTAGTGAGTGATGGTGGAAGAAAACTCAAGTGTGGTTCTTTCTACTCAGAGATTTGTAAACTTCTAGTCATTTAAGGTAAACTAGAGAGGGTTTTTTTTTTTTTTAAGAAAAGATTCACTTATTTATTTGAATGGCAGAATTACTCAGAGAGAGGTACAGATGGAGAACTTTTCTATCTACTGGTTCACTCCACGAATGGCTACAATGTCGGGCTGCATCATGCTGAACCCAGGAGCCTGGAACTCCATTTATGTCTCTCATGAGGTTTGCAGAGGCCCAAGCTCTTGGACCATTATCTACTGCTTTCCCAGGTGCATGTTCAGGGAGCTGAATCAGAAGTGGAATAGCTGGGCCTTGAATCAGTTCTCAAATGTGTTGTTGGCATCGTAGGTGGTAGCCTAACCTACTGTGTTATAACACTGGTCCCAAGGAGCTTGTTAAGTGTAGATTTCTTAATCTGTTTCCAAGTTTACAAAGTTGTAATCTTTTTAGGCAACCAGTAGTACTCTTTATGTTTAACAAGAATCTAAGGTGAGAATAATTTAGATATCTAAAATATTGTATTTTGAAAAAAGACATTAACCATGGGAGTGAGGTTTGAACTTCTAACACAAATAATCAAGCTTTGTATGTGTATGTTTGTGTGTGTATTTAAGCATAATATTTTTGGAGAAGTATTACTTAAATCCCCACAATTCAATTTTTCTCTTTTCTTCCTGATGTTTGGTATCTATTGATACCAGTAGTTAAATACTCTGTATATTTTTTCTTACCTTAATTTTCTAAGTGAAGTGTGCATAAAAATCAAAAGTGGAAATTTGAAAAATACAGTAGTTCAAGGCCCATAGTCTACACAGAAACCAATTCAATTGAATTAGGCATGAGAAATTTTTATTTTAATAGGTAGCCCCTAACAACTATGAAGCAAAAGAACTTAGAAAATATGATCTTCCATGTTATGGCAGAGAGAAAGAGCAAAGGGGGAGAGACCATGTGGACAGAGGCTGTTAGAATTTCTGTGGAGTCGGTCATCAGCAGTACCAGAAGATGTTAAGAGGTTGGGGAAGCACCACAGTGTGGCACTTTCCATTGTTAACACTCGAAGGAAGCTTGTTGGCACAGCTAGTTCCATAATCCTTCGGTTTAGATGAATGCTGTTTTGTATCCAGCAAGACTTTACTCAGTAGTCTTTTTCACATGTTCCACCAGAAAACTCCTTCTGGAGACTCAGGACACTTGCTAACTTTTCCTGTTTCAATTCTTACTCTTTCAAGTGTGAACCTCGTCCCACTGGCCATGACTGCCTCTCTGTGCAGGATGATCTTTCGTCACTCTCCTTCACTGACAAGGCACTGAAGAGTTTGTGAGTCTTATGGATTCACTTCTAAAAAATCCAGATAATATACATACATTTCCACCAGTCAGTGCAAATCTGTTCTTCCTTCTTTCCACACAAAGTCAATAGATGCTTCCTACTAGGAATCCAAGGTTACTCAAATAACAGAATTAGCTTAATATTAGAGAAATGAATTGTTAAATTTGGCATCTCCACTTTTGTGGCTCAAAAATTAAAAATGCAAAGTTAAAAATAAGATTATATAAAAAGAATAACATTTCTACTTTACTGATAGCCCAATTTTGAAATATATTTTATTCAATATAAACATGTATAGCAAAGTTATATAACTTGGCTAAAATTTAACTTAGTCAATAAAAAATGTAATGGCTTAGTGATTCAAATATACTAAGTAGTAGTTTTAAATTCTTATCTTCATAGAAATAATGTCAATTCTTAAATATAATTTCATTCTTTATGAGGAAAAATGGCAAAACTTTCTATTGTAATGTTAAACTACATTTCTACAGAAACTTACATATCACCATTAATAACATCTATTAACTTTATTTCAGGCTGTGTATTCTGAAAACAAACCAAAAATACCTCTTATATACAGCATGTACTCAGTAAATATTAATGTCAGTTGAATGCAAGTGTGAATTTTAAAAATGAATTGGTAATATCTTTTGTCAGAAAGATAAAATGTGCAGCTAATTTACAAAAGAACCATCCCTGTTTGACCATCATTGTAATTAATTAATTTATATTTTCAGGGAAATGTTTATTCTAAAGTTCTGTTTTAATTACAAAAAGAAATCCTTATTTTTGGTTAGGTAGTGTATTTCTCATGCACATTTACATCCAAGTTGACCAAGGTAACTTCTTAGAAATCATTTATAGGAACCATCTTTTCATATACGTGTTGCTGTTAGAAATGGCAATATGCACAGTCTAGTTACAATAAAGTCTGATTAATTAACTTTTATTTTCAAATGACTCATATGTCGTAGAGTGCAAGTCAATCAGAAAATTACTTTTAGTAAAATTTTGCTACTGGATAATAAAATGAAGTCATTAGGAATCTACAAGACAGATATCAAATAACAATTAAGAACCCAATTTTCCTTGCTGAGTTGGACTTAAATACAATCTTCACTTAATCTCTGGAAGAATAACTCTTTGCTATTAATTAAATCTTGGATTTTTGCTGTTGAAATAACGACACTAGTTTAGGTTTTATTTTTGCAAGCCTATGAGAAATGTTATTGCTGCTTCAACACATATACTACATAGCACATAAAAATGTATCTCATGCTTTGTGAACAGAAACAAAAATTCTCAAGCATTAACAATTATATTGGTAGGAGTTTTCACATTAAATTAAGCTTGGGGGAAGGAAGAAATGTGGAGTGTAAACAAGAAAAATATTTCTCTTAAGACAGTTAAATGTTAACGAGGTGCATTAATCAAACTGTGATGTAATGCCCTGCAAAGTCAGCTATAAAAAGTGTTTTCCATTACTTTTCTACTTTCACATTAAGTTTTTTTTTTGCAGTAAAAACTAACTGCCATATATAGCGAAAGGAAAGCACCTAACTTGATGTGTAATTTCCTTTTGAACCAAAGAACCTGTAAAATTTGTGTGGGAGAGAAAATTAATTGCTCTTTACCTTTTATGGTAGAAAATGTTAGTACTTTGGATATCTGCCTGCTCTTTTTGATGGAAAAGTGCTTATTTTCATTTTTTTCCTTCTGGTTAACTTCTAGTGACAAATGCAGTGCCTGGAACATTTTCACATTTCATTGTTTGTGGAAGAAAGTAAGGAAAGAAAGAGGGAAGGGAGGGAGGAAGGATTAATTAACTTTTAATGAGGTAGGGAGGGAGGAATTTGTGTGAGACAATCTAAGTGAATTAGTAACCTCTAGGAAAGATTATGTGTATATTTTGGAAACCATTAAGGAAATAGTCTTTAACTTTCACAATATTTAAATATTAAGAAAACAAACAGTCTGGTGAATATGTATCACCTTGCCCTTTTTACTAATTCAACAGATGCATTTTAATCCATAGAAGTTATTTCTAGTTTTAATCCTGGGGCATTTAAAATCTTTACAAGCTTAAATTTCCTTCTTTGAAAAGTGATGGAATAAATTTTAATCTCTCTCAAATTTTTAATACACTATACAAAGGAGGAGCAGATTTAGGAGTGCAGTACAGATGGCTTTCTTCATGGTTTTATTGTTCATGTTTTCATGTTTTGTTGAAGTATGAATATAAATAAGCTTCTGGGAATTTTTAGCAACAAATAATACAGCACTCTTTTCCTCTGGATTCTTCCTTAGCCAGTGATGATAGTAGTGACAGCAGGAATGAAGGCAGTTAGGCTATAAGCAGATCAGCTCTCCACATCTGGAGAGGGCTTTGTAGCGAGGCTTCTACCTATAACATCAAAAAGGTTCCATCGTTCTTTTTAAGAAGTACAGTGTGAACAATAATTAGTTCAGTTTCTTTTCATTTAATGCAAGAACATGAGTACATTGGGGAAAACATTTCATTCCTTGGTTCAACGAAATAAAAAAAAAACTGTATTTAGTGTACCTAGCAGTTGAGGAAATTCTGTTAGGCGGGGGGTCAGGGAATTTTCAGGTAGGAGAAAGGAAAGTTCAATTTTATAGCAGTTCACCTTGAGTTTGGGATATATAAGGACTTTTTTTTTTAAACTTTTATTTAATGAATATAAATTTCCAAAGTACGACTTATGGATTACAATGGCTTCCCCCCATACCGTCCCTCCCACCCACAACCCTCCCCTTTCCCACTCCCTCTCCCCTTCCATTCACATCAAGATTCATTTTCGATTATCTTAATATACAGAAGATCAGCTTAGTATACATCAAGTATGGATTTCAACAGTTTGCTCCCACACAGAAACATAAAGTGAAAAATAATAGATGATTTTTTTTAAACGATGATGAAATCAGAGCAGACCTATTGTCATGTTTAATCCCAGTGAGAGTCAAGTTGGGAATTGATAATTTATTTCTTTTTTTTTTTTTTACAGAGGATCAGTTTAGTATGCATTAAGTAAGGATTTCAACAGTTTGCACCCCCATAGAAACACAAAGTGAAATATATTGTTTGAGTACTCGTTATAGCATTAAATTTCAATGTACAGCACATTAAGGATAGAGATCCTACATGAGGAGTAAGTGCACAGTGACTCCTGTTGTTGACTTTACCAATTGACACTCCTGTCTATGGCATCAGTAATCTCCCTATGCTCCAGTCATGAGTTTCCAGGGCTATGGAAGCCCTCTGAGTTCTCCGACTCTTATCTATATAAGGACTTTAATAGTGAAAATAAAGTCAGTATTTCTGTATTGGAAAATTAAGATTATCCTGCATAAATGATAATAAAATTACCATAATTTCAGAAATGTGATGAAGAAACAGTTTGGCTTTGCAACTTAATTAGATAGGATTCAATTAAAGTACCTAAATAATTTTAAGAAAGAATTTATTTGGTTATGTTGAAGTACCTGTGTTGGTTTGCTGACTGGGTTTACCCTCTACTTAGAATATACTCTATACTCAGTGTAAACCATCTTTTTTTGTTTTGTTCAGGAATTTAGACATATGAGTATATTCTATAATAATTCCTGTTAACAGAAAATGTCCTAAAAGTTTTCAATCCAAAGGTAATTTTTCCTTATATGAATCAGAATTCCAAGGTCTTAGCTGGTATTTATTGGTATTTGAATATCTTAAAAGGATACTTTTTGCAAAATTACTTTAAATTGTTTTCAGGCAGCCTGTGGCCAGCCTTATATGCAGGTGAGACAGCTCTCAGGACAAATAATTTGTCAAGTGCACAAGCCTGTACAATAAATATAATTCTATTCCTGACAGCCTGATGTTTAAAGTGTATATGTCTCATGTCAGAATAGTCAAAATGAAGTTTAATATGAACCGGACTTCCTGAAATTCTATTTGTGACATGATAAAAATCAGAAGAAAATAATCTAGCATTTGCCAATGCTCTGTTTTCTTAGGTTTTTCTAATCTTTATCAACAGAAAGCAATGTACCTGGAACATTTTCATAATCTCACTGATGAGCATAAACTATCTTAATTCAGCCATGTTGCAAAAATTAGCTAAGGATATTATAAAAATGTTATCTCAGGGAAAGTATTTCCCAGTCAGCTATTTTACTTTTAACAGATCTAAGTGAAGATGTTAAATGGAGCTGCCTTTTAAAATTGTTCATAATATAATTAGTAAAGCCTAAAAAGAGAGGTTTGGGGAAGAAGTAGTGAACAATCAATGATGGCCCTTGCTATGTCCTCTGTTGATTAATTAAATAAATTATGTTCCTGTACTTACTTGTGTCAGACCAGTGCTAGGCCCTGGCAACACACTCTAGATGCATAGGAAAGAAGTTATTGCTAAAAATGTATAACTTGGAAGTATTAAAACAAGAACTAAAACAGAAACATCACCCTATATGTCAGGCACTGTTCTAAATCTATTATGTGTTTATTAGCTCACTTAATCTTATGATGTTTGTTATTCCAATTGTTGGCAGAGAAAGCGAAGCAAAAGTGGTTAAATATCTTTCTTAAAGTGGTAAACCTGAGATTCATACTGAGGCAGTGTCAATTCAGAGCTTGAGATAGGAACTTGAAGAATAGCTGAGCTATATTAGGCACAGAACTGGGACTTCATTACATTGTTGGGAGAGGCAATCTTCCATTGCCCCTGGGTATCCTGAATGTGCTAGTGAGTATACAAGGAATGCAAAGTTCTCTGATGACTCTTCTCCTAGGTGATCTTGCAGAATTGTATTTGTAGCAAGCAGCTGTCAGGAGTGAGGGATAACTGTGCAGACCTAGAGCAGACTTGTCTCCTTTTACTGTCATAGCAGTGAGTCCTTCATACTCCGTGTTTCTCTTTGTAAATGAAGCTCACTAAGTGTGTAGGTGTCCAGGATGTGCTGCTATATGTGCTGCTTGACCGTGAGGCCCGCACAACTGGGATGGTGGAGCGATGGCTTTTTCCGCAAGAAGCACCAGAGACAAGTTTCGGTGAACATGTCCACTTTACTAATGATTAGGCACACTTTTTAAAGGGCAAGCAGAAGGGACGTAAGTAATTCAGGGCAACACTGATTCTATAGGATAGAACCGATATTGGCGCCACTATGCTTCTCCAATCAGCTTGAAGGTCACGTGGCTAGGGTAGCTTTCCAGGTGCTCCTAATGGGCCTGGGCCACACCCGGGAGCCTGTTTAACTGATTGGCAATTACTGGGCCCTTTAACAGGGAGCAGGATGGGGAAAAGTGCCTGGGGCTCCTGCTGCCTGCCAGCAGTCAGGTTGTGGGGTGGTTCCATGCCTGGGCAAGGCAGGCAGACTCCCCACCATGTACAGTATAACCCACAGCTATGCATTGTCATTGTGGAACTAGAGGGTTAGGGTGAGGGAACCAATACAAACCAACATGAAACTCTGAGTAGTGCTTTCTCTTTAAAAATCTTTTGGCATTGACGCTTGAGTCTCATTCTGTTAGCATCTATAGATAATAACAGGCTGGTTAATGAACTTTCTTTTATTTTTTAATTTATTTGACAGGTAGAGTTATAGACAGTGAGATAGAGAGACAGAGAGAAAGCTCTTCCTTCCATTGGTTCACCCGCCCCCTCCCCCCCAAATGGCCACAATGGCCGGTCCTGTGCCGGTCCAAAGCCAGGAGCCAGGTGCTTCTTCCTGGTCTCCCATGCGGGTGCAGGGGCCCAAGCACTTGGGCCATCCTCCACTGCCTTCCCAGGCCACAGCAGAGAGCTGGACTGGAAGAGGAGCCACCAGGACTAGAACCCAGCGCCCATATGGGATGCCGGCACCGCAGATGGAGGATTAACTAAGTGAGCTACGGTGCCGGCCCCCAAGTTTATGAACTTTCAAATATGGAAAAATCCCAGGCCATGTGCAGTTTTTAACATACAGACTGCAGGGTTTCAGAATGAAAAAACTAGAGGTGTCCTCGAGCTCTCCTTTCCTGCAATTATTCATTATTTCAAGCATGCATGATCACAGATTTCAAGAATATTGGCAGAAACAGATACAAAGAGTACAGAGTGTAAACAGGAAGACAACACATACAAGAAAGCATTTCTGAAGTAGCTTTAGTGTCTGTACACCAAGGACAAAAAGAGCACGGATGTATCTGTGTGCATTTTTAGTTCTTGGTAAAAGTTGGATTCATGTTGATAATTTTCCTCTTGCCTCCTATATTATTTTTATTTATATCCGCACTTCACTTTTCATCAGAAGGTTTATGGTAATGCATTTTTCGTTTTTTTGACAAGATTATATAAAAGCTTGATAATCAAACACGCAGAACACCAACCATTCAACTAATATCTGAATTCTTTCATTTAATCCCTACTGTGTACAATGCATGAGGTACTTTTCCCACTTCTTCCTCTTCCTTCTTTTGCTTTTTTGAGCCTTCCTTTGGCTTTATAAGTTAACTGAAAATTTTCTGATGCTCTTGGACTTTTCCCAAACCAACAAGACTGTCAAATACTACAAATGTCAACATTTTTTTCTTATAACAATAATAATTCATAAACACTTAAGAAAAGTTGACCAGCTTTCCAGGAAAGGGTACTTTGAGGTTGAACACAAACATGGGACTATAATTTTGGTTGATAACTTTTCATTAGTGAAAAAGTATTCAAGTTAATTTTGCCCTGGGGTCACTGTAATACATTTATCTGTTAACACAAATTGAGATTATTTAGGGGATAAAACCTTAAGGGAATTGCACCAATGTAGCTGGAGGTAGACTTCTGCCATTTGTGTAATCTCTACTTGTATGTGTCCTTAACACATTCTCCTCATAAATAATTTTAGGAATATAATCTCATAGGCTCCTTTTCAGGCAAGATTTATCTCATCCTACCCACTTCATCTCCAAATTACAGATGGGACATTTAAATCAAAGTGGCTTTATTTAGAAATGTTTCTCAATGAGTCAGTCTAGAGTCATGAGTATTACTGAGGTTGAATGATTATCAGAATCTAATTCTGTAATTAATGTATAGATACATATTTAAATTCTCAATCGCTTAATAATTATTAAAATTCTGATTCATATCAAAAGAGTTTCAGAGAATTTCCTGAGAGAGATGGTTTTGATCCTCTCCTATCAGTATGCAGCTTCTGTTATGAAACCATAGAATGATGTATGTGACATACCAAAAATGCACTTGGATTTGATGCTATTTAGTTTTGAAGGATTAAAAAAAAACTAACTTTCACCTGTTAATCCATCCATCATCCATCTGTTGATTCATTGAAATTTATAGTAAGCCAGAAATATGCTTGTCAATGGCAGAAATAACTGAACAGAATAGATAAGGAACCTAGTCTCTTAGAGCTTCCAGTGCAGATAGATATAACCTGAGTAGTTAACACCAGTGAATGTGGAATTATGAATTAAAATATCTGTTCTGGGGCAAAGGTATCAGGTTTTCTGAGGATCCATAAAAAATAAACATGCCAAAATTAGTTATTAGACTTGTGATCTCTGTGAGGATTTGTAAAGAAAAATAGTTTATTACATTTTGTAGTACTCTGTCTATGAGGACTTAAGGGAAATTGTCTCTTCTGACTCAGAGCTAGGAATAGTTGTCCTGAGTGACTTTTTATTTTATAAATGATAGAAATAATTTAACTGAATATCCTTTCATATTTTTGGTTTCCAGAAGCCAAGTGTGTGGCCCTCTCATAGCCATTAAGGGTAGTGGGCTCTAAGATACAGCATTTTGGGTATTCCTCTTTCCTAGTTTTATCTTATTTTTCTGCCTTATTTTCATTTATTTAGTTATTTTCCTTTTTTGCATTTTATTTTTAAAGGAATTTATTTATACATTTGATTTTGAGGGTCACAGCAAATGCATGATAATTGCCACAACAGAATTCTGATGTTAATTAGTTCTTTTTTTAATCTTGTTATTGTACCCTTGGAACAAAATGTCTATAAGTGAACTGGAGTAAAATTATGAAACTTTGATGTTAAAATATGTGTGTTGCTACCATAGGAGAAATATCTAAAAGAGAGGATTGTGTTGACAATATACTCTTAGAGGGACCACGTATTGAGAACTGAATGGGAGGATGTGTGACAAAAATATTCCTTTCTATACTGAATTGCCACTTGAAGATTGAGACAGCTAATCTCTATGTTGCTGTGAACCATATTGTTTCAAGATGTGTAAAACTGGCAGAAGCCTAAATTCCAGACTTCATTCCCACTTGGCTTTGGAGCATGCTGGGGGTATCTGGTATTGTGCAACATTCTTTGGAATTTATGGAAGAATTTGAGTACTTCTAATTTAAGATATGAAAAAAGATCTTATCTTTTTTAGCACAGTGATAATGCAGTGTTTTAAATATATCCCAGCTTATGTGAGACACAATACTTTTTTCAATGGTTCTGTTAGGCCTTAGACGTTGTAATTTGATATCATGTAAAGTCAATAAGAAGTAGATATTTAGGATCTTACATGGAAATTATAATCTTGCTATTCCCTCTTATTGGAAAGATATTTTACATTTACTTATTACCAGTTAGTTCTTAACAACTCTTTACAGACCTAAAATTCAATAATTATTGCTTTAGATAACTTTTATGATTACATGTAAGAAAATAATAAGTAAAATATTAAATATTCAAGTAGTAGAGTTTTAGAACTCTAAATGACTCATAAAACTACTTAACTAATCCCTGCAGTGGGCTCTCAAGCTAATAATGGAGCACACGCAACAAAATGTCATTCAACTGAGGAGGAGGAGATCTAAGTGAATGCTCGCTAAAGGAACCATTCTCTGCTATAATCAATCTCTGTATTTAATGCTTCTGGTCTTTTTTTTTTAAGATTTTTATTTATTTATTTGAAAGAGTTACAGAGAGGCAGAGAAAGAGATGTCTTCCATCTGTTGGTCACTCCCCAGATGGCTACAATGGCTGGAGCTGTACTGATCCAGAGGCAGGAGCCAGGAGCTCCCTTCAGGACTCCCACGTAGGCTCAAGGGCCCAAGGAGTTGGGCCATCTTCTACTGCTTTCCTAGGCCGTAGCAGAAAGCTGGATTGGAAATGGAGCAGCCAGGACTCCAACTGATGCCCATGTGGGATGCCGGCACTGCAGGTGGCGGCTTCACCTGCTACGCCACAGCTCCGGCTGCAATCCTTCTGGTCTTAATTAGCTTCATTTGACCCACATTTGTCATTCCTTAACCAGTAATCCAGGAAGGGTACTGGAAACTACTACAGGTAGATTTGCTCTGCAATGATATTTTGTTTCATGGAACAGACCTCTTTGCAAGACTAGTTTTCCCACATTATATACCCTTCTCAACCCCTTGTTCTAAAACTAGCTCAAAATGTAAGGTGAAAACCTTGGGACTATTATATTATCTGAACTCATGAATATTACTTCTCTCTGTGGCTTTTCAGTGGTATGTAAATCTTTCATAGTTGTTTTGCTGCACTGTGTTTCTGATTATGTCCATTGCCAGGTTTGAACATCTGGAATACTCTTGCCAAATACTCAGGCTTGGCATCCAGATTATTAGTTTTTCTCATTTTTGCTCTCTCAGGGGTCAGGATATCTGCATTTGTTCCCAGGCTTTGCTTACCTGGTGCCTCACTTTGTTGTACCTGGTCTACCCAAGTTCAAGAAAAATCACTGCTCACTGCTGAAAAAAACACTAGAGAAGCAGGTTGATATTTTTCTGAAATGAGACCTTGAATATGAGAATGTAGGAAGACCTACTATATCTTTACTGCCCTAATAATCAAAGAATATAATATTCAGAATTACTTATACTATATATATCTGATAGATTTGCTACATACGAAATACTCAGCCTATTGTTCATTGTGCTGCAAAATTGTGGGACTCATTCTTACAGAATCTTGTGGGCCAATTTATGGGACAAAATATACAAAGTATAGCATGATCACAAAAGTGAACCTAAATAAATTTAAACAGCAGATCTAAATTTTTCCCCATTACATGCTTTCTAATGTCACTCTCTCCATTAAGGAACTTATTCAGTATATTAATATCCATTTGTTATCATAACATTTTCAGCTACCTGTGTCATCCACAGGTAGAAGCCTTCTATCCATAGATAGAAGTTGGAAAGCCATATCTGTTCCTAGACCTAATATATCTATAGCCTAATGATCATAATTTCAAAATATAGTTAATATTCATCTCATGATTTCAATCTCAGCAGTTACTACCCAGATCATACATGCACGTCACATTGTCATTCATCACTGGAACTAATGCCATTGCATTCTGATTGTCTTTTCTGCTTTTACTTTGTTCCTTTCTTGTCATTTCCCATACAATAGGCAGAATGACAGTACAAATCACAAATTCCTATCACATTCTTATCTCCTTAATTCTGTTCAAAGTCTTCCCTGCACCTAGTATAAATTCAAAACTCTCTCACAGCCAATAAAGTCTGACACAAGGTAGTCCATGCTGCCTTCTTAGCCATATTTAGTAGTGTTCTCCAATCCATTAATTATGCTCCAATAACTGACCAGTTTTGAATCTGTCTTACTTCAGGAGCTTCTCCTAAATGTATATTATATTCTTTAATATCTCAATTGCTATTTAGTCTTCAATTTTCATCTGATATATTACTTTTTTTTGAAGATTTTATTTATATATTTGAGAGGTAGAGTTACAGACAGACAGAGGGAGAGACAGAACGGAGAAAGGTCTTCCATCTACCAGTTCACTCCTCAATGGCTGCAACAGCTGGAGCTGGGCCAGTCCAAAGCCAGGAGCTTAGAGCTTCTTTCAAGTCACCCAGTCGGGTGCAGGGGCCCAAACACTTGGGCCGTCTTCCTCTGCTTTCCCAGGCCATAAGCAGAGAGCTGGATTGGAAGAGAAATAGCCAGTACAGGAACTGGCACCTATATGGGATGCTGGCCCTGCAGGCCAAGGCTTAGCCTATTATACCACAGCACTGGCCCCAATATGTTACTTCTTTAATGTTTAAATAATTTCTGAACTTCCAGTTTAAATTATTCTCCATTTTACAATTTTATGGAAGGTTATAATTTTCTCTCATGGCACTTTCTCCATTTTCATTTATGCATTTGTTTTTGTATTTTGTTTTTCTTTTAGTGACTATAATCTCAGTAGGTGTGAGCTCTATGAAAGCAGGGACTAAATATGTTTTACTTTCAACTCTATCCTAAAGGCTAGTACAGGGACTTGCACATTGTGAGCCTCCAGTATATTTGTTGAATGAATGTGTGGAAATTCCATATTTCATAATTTCAATGTTCTGTTTTTTAGTAAGATACATATGTTGCATAAATCACTCTCTTAGATAATAAAATTCACTAGGGAACAAAATACGTAAAATTTTCTGCTGTTGTGGAGTGTACCTTTTTGTGTAGGGGGTCAACATTACACATTAAATATGATAAACTAGCAAATTGTATAGTGTTTTAGAAGGAGACATATATGGTAAAGAAAAAAATGGATCTGGATAATGGGAATGGTATGTGCCCAGGAAATGTGATTTGCAATTTCAATAATTGATTATCTAACGTTTCATTGAATAATATTGGGAGGAACTTGAAGTAAATGATGATATTAGCTATTTGCATGTCTAGAAAAAGGATTCGCCAGGTCGAAGATACATCTAGCACCAAAGTATGAGGTGGGAATTTTTCAGGGGTGTCGGAGTAACAGCAAAGGTGAAGCAATTCAGCCAGGTTTTGAGGGCAGGTAGAAGCAGAAAATATGGTTAAAGTGACAAAGTAAATGAGCACATAATGTAGGCCTTGTAGTTAACTTCCTTATTTTGGCTTTGACAGTGACTGTCCTGAATGAGCAATTGAATGCTTACAATAGAAGAGTTGAAAAGTAAGATAATCTTACTTTTGATTTAGGTTGCTTGGGATAGACTAGATTGTTGTAGTATGGTGTGAGTAGAAGGGAGACAGATAGAAAGCCACAGAAGTTTTCAAACAATAGAAGATGGTAGGTTTAGTCTGAATATAGCATTGCGGATGTTGACAAACAGCTGGATTTAGAACCAAAAAGTTTTATTGTTGCATTGGATGGGGGTTTGGGAGAAAGTAAGGAATGAAAGATTATTCCATGGATTTTGGCCTGATTAACTAGAAGAATAGAGTCAGATGGGGAAAAGTACAAATGAATATGGGTGGAGTTGGTGAGATCATATTTTGCTGAAGATCCTTATGGGCATGTTAAGTGAGTGATTGCATTTGTACTCAGGACAACATGACGAGAATGGCAGTGGGAGTTATTGATCTATGGTACTTAAATGCATGAGATAGATAAGATAGCACATGCAGAGAAAAGAACTATAGTCTGAGCCACTGAGCACTTCAATATCTAAAAGTTTGAAAGAAGGATTTTTCTTCAGAGAATGCTAGATCCAAATATAGTGACTCTGCTTGAAAACTGACAGTTTTTCACTTGAATTGTAGCCAGAAGTTTTCTGAAGGGAGCCTGATTTTCCTTAATAGAAATAAAAAAGTGTAAAACTTTCACATTTTACTGTGTTATTAAAGGAGTATCTGTCCAGTAACAGAGGCCTGATAATTTTAGCTAAAAAAATTTATGGACTAGGATTTATTCTTAAATAAATGTTAATGTTATTTCCTCAGTGAGATGATTGCACTTAGAATTATGGTGTTCCTGTGTGCAGAAGATGGCAATCGAAATCAGAGAACAGAAATTGTAGTTGTTAGATTTCTGAATGAGTAACAAATGATTTTACAGACATATTTAGGAAAAAAAGAAAGTTGTGCTTAATTTTATATTCAGGTTTGTTTCAAATCACTTTGAAGTTAAAATTTGTTCTAGATAATTGACTGATCTGAAGGAATTTCAGGAAGTTGGGTGGTTTCAGGATTAACAAAGGAATTCATGTTGAGCTCAGTTCATGACCCCATAGAGCCGCTCCTGAATAATTTTGAATCAGTTGGTGAGCACTGAAGCTGTCCAGCTTTAACTTCAGATTTACTATAGTGCAGAGTGGCACTGAAACCATTCAGCTCCATGCATTCTGCTCTACTGTGGGCAACATTACTGGCTATTTGGTAAATCACTTTCCTGTGGAACTCTGAGGTCTGGAGTTTGTGGTATGGTGTGTTGTGCAGTTCTCATCTGTTAGTGTCAGCTGAGACATAGAACAAATGTTTAGCAACAGATTCCAAACTCTTAGCAATACTTAAGCAATACTAAAAGTATGTGGGATGTAGTCTTAGTTTCTCAATTGCACACTGCTATTTATAAATATAAAATCTTTCTAAGATTTTTTTTCTGGATGGTTCTATTCTTATTCCTCAGGAAACATAATGAAGATTGTAGTAAAATATAGCAGAGTAGTTTAGAGTCATAGCTTTGACACTTAGTTGAATGTGATAACATGCATGTATTCTAAGAATGTAAACTCTCTAGGTTTTAGTTTCATCACCTGTAAAGTGGGATTAATAGTAATACATTCTAGATTAATTTAAAAACATAAAATGATGTGTTCAAATGTTTAACAGAAAACCCTATATCTGGTAAGTATTCAATAAATTATAGTCATTTTTATTTTAATATTTTATGTATTCATTTGAAAGGCAATGCATGGGCCGGCGCCGCGGCTCACTAGGCTAATCCTCCTCCTAGCGGCGCCGGCACACCGGGTTCTAGTCCCGGTCGGGGCGCTGGATTCTGTCCCGGTTGCCCCTCTTCCAGGCCAGCCCTCTGCTGTGGCCCGGGAGTGTAGTGGAGGATGGCCCAGGTGCTTGGGCCCTGCACCCCATGGGAGACCAGGAGAAGTACCTGGCTCCTGGCTCCTGCCATCGGATCAGCGCGGTGCGCCGGCCGCAGCGCGCCGGCCGCGGCGGCCATTGGAGGGTGAACCAACGGCAAAAGGAAGACCTTTCTCTCTGTCTCTCTCTCTCACTGTCCATTCTGCCTGTCAAAAAAAAAAAAAAAAAAAAAAAAAAAAAAGAAAGGCAATGCATGAAGAAGGGAGAGGAAGAGGGGAGAGGGAGAAAGGTCTTCATCTGCTGGTTAGTTTCCTAAATGCCTGCAATTGCTGAGGCTGGGCCAGGCCAAACCTAGGAGCTAAGAATTCAATCCAGATCTCCTGTATACATGGCAGGAACCCAGCCACTCAAACCATCCCTCAGTGCCTCCCAGCATGCACATCAGCAAGAAGCTAGATAGGAAGCAGAGTGAGGACAAGAATCCAGGCACTCGGATATGGGATGTGGGTATCCCAAGTAGCACCCCAACCACTGTGACAGATTCCTGCTCTGCTACTATTTGTTGCTTCAGATTTTGTTTTCATTTAAAATAACTTAATATTTTATCAGCATCAAGTTATAAAATTATTATGCATTATATTTTTATTCATTAGGTTTTTCCTAAAGGAACTTTATTAAGAAATAATTTATATATTAAAATATACATATTTTATGTGTAAATTTTAATGACTGTCTTAGTGTAGGTTGATAAAACATTAGAGACAGAGGGATTTATAAACATAGAAGTTAATTTTTCACAGTTTTAGATGCTGGAAATCTGAGATCAGGGTGCAAGCATTGTTAGGTAAGGGTTGAAGTGGACAAATCTTTAATGTTTCCAAGTTGTAGAAATAATAGTGGTTTGTACTTGGGCCAGAACTTAATCTCTTTGCTGTGAAAATGCACTAATATGAATCAACAAGCTACCTTAGATAGTCACTGAGATTGGCTCTGAATCTAACACACTAATTTGGAAGGATTCACTGAAAGAAAGCTTCTAAATCATTCTTTTTATTACTGCCTGAATATAGGGAATGCTTCGTTTCCTCCATAATTTGCTTGACTGGTCAAATTACAAATTAATTGAAGACAGATGAGTATTTTCAACTTGGCCACCATCAAATATATTGACTTTCCTTTGGTTGGGCAAGTTTTACTTAGTACTTTCCAAGTCACAATTATTAAACCATCACTTAAACATTCTCAGATATATTAATCACATGATAGATGTTTGCTGCTTATATGGTCACCTACTTATAAAAGATAGCTGTAAGTAGAGAGGAAAAGTAAGTGTAACAATTCACTTCTTTTTTTTTTATCTTTTATTTAATGAATATAAATTTCCAAAGTACGACTCATGGGTTACAATGGCTTCCCCCCCCATACCGTCCCTCCCACCCACAACCCTCCCCTTTCCCACTCCCTCTCCCCTTCCATTCACATCAAGATTCATTTTCGATTATCTTAATATACAGAAGATCAGCTTAGTATACCTTAAGTAAGGATTTCAACAGTTTCTCCCACACAGAAACATAAAGTGAAAAATAATAGATGATTTTTTTTAAATGATGATGAAATCAGATCAGACCTAAACAATTCACTTCTTAAATTTACATGAACGTATGGACTCAGTGCAACCATGATCTAGCATGTTTTGTATTTTAACCGTATTTTGCTAAGGACAGTTTTAAAATCTCCACTGAAAAGACAAATTAACTTATTCTATATTTAAATAATTTCAATTATATGTTTAGATTTTTTTTAGTAGTGAATTAATTTCAACAACCAATTTGACATGAATAAACAAGATGTATAATATGAATACAGCATACATTTAAGCAAAGGGAATATGTAATTGTCTTAGTTATGGCTGATACTAGCAAATACCATAGACTGATTGGCTTAACCAACAGGAAATGATTTCCCACAGTTCTAGAGTCAGGAAGGTCCAAAATGAAGTTATCAGCCAATTAGCTTCCTGGCAAGGATTCTGCTCCTTGCTTGCAGATGACTTCCTTTATGCATGGTGGTGGGAGGCAGGAGTGTGATTGGTCTCTTCCTCTTCTTGTAAGAGCAGTGATCCCATAACTGGGACCCTACCCACATGATCCCATTTAAATCTAATTACCTCCCAAAGGCACCAACTTAAAAAGTAATAACATTGAGAATTAGGATATGAATATATAAATTTTGTGGATACTCATTCAATCCATAACAGTAATTTTATAGAGAAGGAAACCAATAACATTCTAAGCAAATAGGGCATATTGACAAACACAAGGACAAAGAGAAAGTAGCCATTTATTTCATAAGAACGGATTTAAGTGAGCCATGTAATGGGTGATACAGCTGAAAAGGAGGACTTCAAACATATCATGAAGAGACTTTCGTGATATATAAAGGCAATTTTACCTTCCAAGCAGTGGATAGTCACCAAAGATCAGAAGAGGAGTCACAGATCAAAGAATATGTTAAGATTTTAATTTGGTAGAATATTTGAAATGTAGCAAAAGAAGAATTTCCTGAATTTTCCACAGTTTTCTTATATCCTGACAATTCTTAAATAAATATTCATTGCTAACCCCTTTAGTTTCACCAAAGCAGAGAAATGAAGTAGAAATAATTGATTATCTTTAAAAGTCTGTCAACATCTATAGAGTACATGTCCCATAATTTCTTTATCCAGTCTACTGTTGATGGGCATTTGGGTTGGTTCCAGGTCTTAGCTATTGTGAATTGAGCTGCAATAAACATTAAGGTGCAGACAGCTTTTTGTTTGCCAATTTAAATTCCTTTGGGTAAATTCCAAGGAGTGGAATGGCTGGGTTGAATGGTAGGGTTATATTCAGGTTTCTGAGGAAACTCCAGACTGACTTCCATAGTGGCTAAACCAATTTGCATTCCCACCAACAGTGGGTTAGTGCCCCCTTTTCCCCACATCCTCGCCAGCATCTGTTGTTGGTAGATTTCTGTATGTGAGCCATTCTAACCGGGGTGAGGTGAAACCTCATTGTGGTTTTGATTTGCATTTCCCTGATTGCTAGTGACCTTGAACATTTTTTCATGTGCCTGTTGGCCATTTGGATTTCTTCTTTTGAAAAATGTCTGTTGAGGTCCTTGGCCCATCTCTTAAGTGGGTTGTTTGTTTTGATGTTGTGGAGTTTCTTGATTTCTTTGTAGATTCTGGTTATCAACCCTTTATCAGTTGCATAGTTTGGAAATATATTTTCCCATTCTGTTGGTTGCCTCTTCATTTTCCTGACTGTTTCTTTTGCAGTACATAAACTTCTCAATTTGATGCAATCCCAAATGTTAATGTTGGCTTTGACTGCCTGTGCTTCTGGGGTGTTTTCCAAGAAGTCATTGCCAGTACCTATATCTTGCAGGGTTTTTCCAATGCTCTCTAATAATTTGATGGTATCGGGTCGTAGATTTAAGTCTTTAATCCATGTTGAGTGAATTTTTGTGTAAGGTGAAAGGTAGGGGTCTTGCTTCATGATTCTGCACGTGGAAATCCAATTTTCCTAGCACCATTTATTGAATAGACTGTCCTTACTCCAGGGATTGGTTTTGGATCCTTGATCAAATATGAATTGGCTGTAGATGTTTGGGTTGATTTCTGGTGTTTCAATTCTGTTCCATTGGTCTATCCATCTGTTTCTGTACCAGTACCATGCTGTTTTGATTACAACTGCCCTGTAGTATGTCCTGAAATCTGGTATTGTGATGCCTCCAGCTTTGTTTTTGTTGTACAAGATTGCTTTAGCTATTCGAGGTATCCTGTGTCTCCATATAAATTTCAGCACCATTTTTTCCAGATCGGAGAAGAAGGTCTTCAGTATCTTGATTGGTATTGCATTGAATCTATAAATTGCTTTTGGGAGAACGGACATTTTGATGATGTTGATTCTTCCAATCCATGAGCATGGAAGAGTTTTCCATTTCTTGGTATCCTCTTCTATTTCTTTCTTTAAGATTTTGTAATTTTCATCGTAGAGATCCTTAATGTCCTTGGTTAAGTTTATTCCAAGGTATTTGATTGTTTTTGTAGCTATTGTGAATGGGATTGATCTTAGAAGTTCTTCCTCAGCCGTGGCGTGGCATTGCCTGTGTATACAAAGGCTGTTGATTTTTGTGCATTGATTTTATACCCTGCTACTTTGCCAAAATCTTCTATGAGTTCCAATAGTCTCTTAGTAGAGTTCTTTGGGTCCCCTAAGCAAAGAATCATATCATCTGCAAAGAGGGATAGTTTGAGTTCTTCCTTCCCAATTTGTATCCCTTTAATTTCTTTTTCTTGCCTAATAGCTCTGGCTAGAACTTCCAAAACTATACTGAATAGCTGTGGTGAGAGTGGGCATCCCTGTCTGGTACCAGATCTCAGTGGAAATGCTTCCAACTTTTCCCCATTCAATAGGATGTTGGCCGTGGGTTTTTCATAGATTGCTTTGATTGTATTGAGGAATGTTCCTTCCATACCCAGTTTGCTTAGAGTTTTCATCATGAAAGGGTGTTGTATTTTATCAAATGCTTTCTCTGCATCTATTGAGATAATCATATGGTTTTTCTTCTGCAGTCTGTTAATGTGGTGTATCACATTGATTGTTTTGTGCACATTGAACCATCCCTGCATACCAGGGATAAATCCCACTTGGTCTGGGTGGATGATTTTTCTGATGTGTTGTTGCATTCTATTGGCAAGGATTTTATTGAGGATTTTTGCATCTATGTTCATCAAGGATATTGGTCTGTAATTTTTTTTCAATGCTGCATTTTTCTGGCTTAGGAATTAAGGTGATGCTGGCTTCATAGAAAGAGTTTGGGAGGACTCCCTCTGTTTCGATTGTTCTGAATAGTTTGAGAAGAATTTGAGTTAGAATACTATACAGCAGTCAAAAACAATGGAACCCGGTAATTGGCAACAAGATGGAGGAATTTGGAAAACATCATGCTCAGTGAATTAAGCCAGTCCCAAAGGGACAAATATCATATGTTCTCCCTGATTGGCGACAACTAACTGAGCACCAAAGGGGAAACTTGTTGAAATTAAATGGACACTATGAAAAACAGTGACTTGATCAGCTCTTGTCCTGACGGTTGATGTACAATGTAATACTTTATCCATTTTAGTACTTTTTTTTGTTCTAGTACCATTTTTAGAACTCTGTAATTAACACACAAGCTGACTTACCTCAAACGGTAGAGTTAGAAACATACCAGGGGATTCCAATTCAATCCCATCAAGGTGGCATGTACCAATGCCATCTTACTAGTCCAAGTGATCTATTTCTGTTCACAATTGATCATAATGATAGGGCTAAGAACCAAAGGGATCACATAAACAAGAATAATGTCTGCAAATACTAGCTGATAGAATAAAAAAGGGAGAGAATGATCCAACATGGGAAGTGAGATACACAGCAGACCCATAGAATGGCAGATGTCCTAAACAGCACTCTGGCCTCAGAATCAGCCCTTAAGGCATGCGGATCTGGCTGAAAAGCCCATGAGAGTATTTCAGGCATGGAAAGCCAAGACACTCTAGGGAAAAAAGAAAAAAAAAAAAACCTAAATGAAAGATCTCCACGAGTGAGATCCCAGTGGAAACAACAGGTCATCAAAGAAGGAGGTACCTTTCTCTGAAGGGAGGAGAGAACTTCCACTTTAACCATGGCCTTGTCTAAATATGATCAGAGTTGGTGAACTCAGGGGCTTCCATAGCCTTGGCAGCTCATGACAAGAGCCTAGGGTGATTACTGATGCCATAAACAAGAGTGTCAATTTGTTAAGTCAACAGCAGGAGTCACTGTGCACTTACTCCTCATGTAGGATCTTTGTCCTTAGTGTGCTGTACATTGAGATTTAATGCTATAACTAGTACTCAAACAGTATTTTTCACTTTATGTTTCTGTGTGGGAGCAAACTGTTGAAATCTTTACTTAATGTATGCTAAACTGATCTTCTGTATATAAAGAGAATTGAAAATGAATCTTGATGTGAATGGAAAGGGGAGAGGGAGTGGGAAAGGGGAGGGTTGCGGGTGGGAGGGACGTTATGGGGGGGAAGCCATTGTAATCCATAAGCTGTACTTTGGAAATTTATATTCATTAAATAAAAGTTAAAAAAATAAAAATAAAAACTACAGTGAAGGGAGCTACTAAAAAAAAGCCTGTCAAGTTCAACATATGTAAAACTCAGACATTACATGCAAACTCATCTTTGAGTAAGTTTTCCATTTCTTGTTAACCTTGCAGTTCATGTTCCCACTCGTCTAGCTGTCTCAGCTCCACATATAATCAGTCTCCAATCTGGTTTTGTTTGGTTGTTTTTGTTTTATGCTGCCTTCTAAGTCCCTTTCCAGGCTATGGTCTCCATTCCATTTCCACTTTATAGCTAAGTCAAGCCTACATTGTTATGGTTAACCTCATCTTCTAACTGACGTTAGAAGAACTTCAATACCTTTTACCTTTAATCCATGCTCTAACTTAGTGCAAAAAATATTTTTAATAAAAAACAAACAATGAAATATATAAACAAGTAAACGTTTAAAGTGACATATCTGTTGATTTCACAGTTCAAGTTGTTAGTATCTCAAATCTAAGAGGCTAAATTCATGCACTTTACATTTCAGATAAGTAAGGTAAATCTCACTTTTTCAGCTGGTATAAGGTGAGCCACAGAACCAACTGTAGATATGAAATCTATTCAGAGCAAGTATTACCTTCAAACAGTGAGATCATGTAAAGATGCATGCCATCTTTATGTAAGTTCTAAATAAAAGGTCCTCCATGATTTTACCCTTGCTGCTTCATCCTGTGCTCAGCTGCTTCTACTTCATCACTTGTATTCCAGTAATGTGGAGTTGATCTTAGTTTGGTCACTGTAAAGTTTAGAGCTTCAGAACTCATTTGGTGGCCAAATTTTCATCATTAAATGGCACATCATAGCATGCATTTCAAAGCACTAATTTTCTTTTTCACAATATCTTGCTGTTACTTTATTTGTCCATATTTAATAATGATAAAAATAATATAAATAATGCTGTTAACATACATATGCACATATTTATATTTGGTATGTAAGTATTCATGATATATATATATATAGTATGCATATGGTTGGAAGATCAACAAATTTATGTATTCATATGTGTGTGATATTAGAGAATGTGCTCCATGGAAATTCTGTGGATTTAAATACCATTTCTATGCTGTTGGCTTACAAATGAACATGTCTAGTGCAGGCCTCTCTTCCAAAGTTCAATTGTATATGGGCTGCTTACTAAACATTTTCACTGGGATGACTATGAGATGTATAATATCTAATATGTTCATAATCAGACTCCTGACATGCCTTCTATAAGACGACCTACTGTAGCTTTACCTACAGTTGGCAGTAACTCCATCCTGTTGTTCACTCAAGCCAGAAAACACTGGAGTCTTACTTAACCCCTTTCTTTCTTTAACACCTCCATCTAATTCATCAGGAATTTATGCTAGATCTATCTTTACACTAAAATCAGAACTTGACCATTTCTCAGCATTTCTGCTACTAGGGTTATAGTTCAAGGTACAATCATTTTATGTGAATTACTTTAGTAACCTCCTCACAGTTCTCCCTGCTTTCAACTTTGCCTCTCTGCAGCCTATTCACAACTCAGCAGTTGAATAAGCCTTTCAAAACCTGTCTGTAATGTAACTGCTTGCTCAAAAACCCAGCAGTCTCACATAACTTTACTTAGATTAAAAGCTGAAGTCCTCCTAATTGTCTACAGAGCACTATAAGGCCCTGTGTGACCTGTATGCACCCAACAGCTAGCTTCTTACATCACCTCTGTTGGTGTACTATTCTCCCTATTGCTCTTTTTTTGCACCTACCATGTATGAGCCTGTTGCCTCACTCTTCTTTTTGCGTGGAATACTTCGTACCTTTATATGCTCAACTCCTTCAAGTTTTTGGTAAGATTATGCTTGGTACAAGATACGCTGGACCTTACTACATTCCCATCCTATCCAATTCTAGCTGTCCAACTATACATTATCCATTACTCTGATTTTCCTATTTTCCATAGTGCTTATCAATTTCTAACATGCTTTATAATTATTTATTTATTGGGCTTATTTGTGATTGTCTGTCTAGATAGAATTTAAGTTTTAGAAGGGATAAGATTTGTGTTTTGTTGTCTGATATGAACAGGTGAACAAGTGTCTGAAGCAATGCCTAGCATATATTATGAGAACGTTAACTATTTATAAAATATTATACATCCACTTCCCTTTAAAATGACCTCAAATCCATTTCTCAATAAAGAATGAAACTAGAATATCTGTCTAGGAAAATGCTGCCCCTTTCTCTGCCTTGGACAATTTCACTTATTTAACTCCACACAGCTATCCACAGCCACAAAACTGTTGCTCATGTCTAACTTCTTCAGGCATAGATCAAGTATTACTCATTATTTTAAGTTTTTCAGACTCTCCTAAAGAGAAAATTATTATTTCTTTTCAAATAAAATTTTTTTGTTTTCAAAGATATATTTATTAATCTGAGAGAATTACAAATAGAGAGAGGGAGAGACAGAAAGAGAGGTCTTCCATCTACTGGTTCATTCCCCAAATGGCCACAATGGCCGGAGCTGGGCTGATCTGCAGCCAGGAGCCAGGAGTTTCCTCTAGATCTCGCATGTGGGCTTAGGAACATTTCATTTTGTCTAGAAGGCTGTTATTTCTTGTGTGAGAAGATAAGTAAGTTATGCTTAGCTTTCCCCCCACAGAATTAATACAATGTTAGTGATTTGGCTTATCTTTCTAATTTTTTTAATCATGGTTTGAATAATTCTATATATAGTTGGCTTTTCTTTTCTTTTTTCTGTTTTTTTTTTTTAAAAGATTTATTTATTTATTTGAAAGGCGGAATTACAGAGAGGCAGAGGCAGAGAGAGAGAGAGAGAGAGGAAAGAGAAAGAGATCTGCCATCTGCTGGTTCTCTCCCGAGATGACTGCAATGAATGGAGCTGCACTAATCTGAAGTCAGGAGCCAGGAGTTTCTTATGGGCCTCCCACATGGTTGCAAGGGTCCAAGGACTTGGACCATTCTCTACTGCTTTCCCAGGCCATAGCAGAGAGCTGGATTGGAAGTGGAGCAGCCAGGACTTGAACCAGCGCCTATATGGGATGCCAGCACTGCAGGAGGCAGCTTTACCCACTATGCCACAGTTCCGGCCCCTAATTGGCTTTTTTGTTAAGCTAAATATAGCTCTTGAAAGCAGAAATCAAGATTCCTCCCTTTTATGCACATCATACTTTCATTTTATAGGTGATAAAAATATATATTGAAAATGCTACTTTACCAAGAGGTCAAAATATTTGCTGTATTGATTTAAGATTTTTTTTGGTGTTATGTTTAGCAAAAATTGTAACTATATTTTTATTTCTTGTGACATAATTGCACATTTATGAAGTGTAGCATGGTATTTCAACGCTTACTTGTTTTGTGTAATTATTTCTAGTAGTTGGGTTGCTAGATCATATAATAGTTCTATTTCTAGTTTTCATTTTTATTTTTTTAATTTGAGAGGCAGAAGGGGAGGGGAGAGAGAGAGAGCAAGCGAGCGAGTGAGCAAGCACGCAACAGAGAACTAGGGAGCTTAGATCTGCTATTTCTGTCCCCAGATGCCCCCAACAGCCCAGCCAGAGCTAGATCTAGGACCTAGGAGCTCAATTTAGATCTCTTCCATGGGTGGTGGGTACCCATCAGTTTCAGCCATTATCTACTGCTTCCCAGGGTGTACAATGGTGGGAAGCTAAAATTGAGAGCTGGAGCTGGAATCAAACCCTGGCACTCCAATATGGGATCCAGGCATCCTAAATGTAATTTAACTAACAGACCAAATGCTGACTCCTGTTTTTAGTTTTACAAGGCCTCCATATTTTCCACAATGGCAGTCCTGACCTACATTTCCATCAACCATGTGTACTAAGAACTCCTTTCATCACATATTACTGATTTCTAGTTTTATCCCCTCTGGTTAGAAGCTACTTGGAATGCTTGATCTTAAATTTGTTAATATTCATGTGACCGGCACTTCCTTGCTTCCAGTAATCACTATTTGACCCTCATTGTCTATAAGATCAACTATATTAGTCTCCATGTTATGTGTGGGAACACAAGGTATTTGTCTTTCTGTCCTTGGCTTATTTCACTTAACATAATGTCCTCAAGTTTTGTCCATGATGAAGCAAATGACAGGATTTTATTCTTCTTTTGTGGCAGAATAACATTTTATATATAATATATACAATAAACAAATATATACATACAACTAATGGAAATACTTATATGTTTTTTTTGTTTTTTTCTCTTTGAATTTATTTATTTCTTTTTTTTTTAACTTTTATTTAATGAATATAAATTTCCAAAGTACAGCTTATGGATTACAATGGCTTCCCCCCCCATAACTTCCATCCCACCCGCAACCCTCCCCTTTCCCACTCCCTCTCCCCTTCCATTCACATCAAGATTCATTTTCAATTCTCTTTATATACAGAAGATCAGTTTAGCATACATTAAGTAAAGATTTCAACAGTTTGCTCCCACACAGAAACATAAAGTGAAAAATACTGTTTGAGTACTAGTTATAGCATTAAATCTCAATGTACAGCACACTAAGGACAAAGATCCTACATGAGGAGTAAGTGCACAGTGACTCCTGCTGTTGACTTAACAAATTGACACTCTTGTTTATGGCATCAGTAATCACCCTAGGCTCTTGTCATGAGCTGCCAAGGCTATGGAAACCCCTGAGTTCACCAACTCTGATCATATTTAGACAAGGCCATGGTTAAAGTGGAATTTCTCTCCTCCCTTCAGAGAAAGGTACCTCCTTCTTTGATGACCCGTTCTTTCCACTGGGACCTCACTCGCAGAGATGTTTCATTTAGTTTTTTTTTTTTTCCCCCAGAGTGTTTGGCTTTCCATGCCTGAAATACTCTCATGGGCTTTTCAGCCGGATCCGTGTGCCTTAAGGGCTGATTCTGAGGCCAGAGTGCTGTTTAGGACATCTGCCATTCTATGGGTCTGCTGTGTATCTCACTTCCCATGTTGGATCGTTCTCTCCCTTTTTTATTCTATCAGCTAGTATTTGCAGACACTATTCTTGTTTATGTGATCCCTTTGGTTCTTAGTCCTATCATTATGATCAATTGTGAATAGAAATTGATCACTTGGACTAGTGAGATGGCATCGGTACATGCCACCTTGATGGGATTGAATTGGAATCCCCTGGTATGTTTCTAACTCTACCATTTGAGGTAAGTCAGCTTGAGCATGTCCCGAATTGCACATCTCTTCCCTCTCTTATTCCCACTCTTATATTTAAGAGCGATCACTTTTCAATTAAGTTTCAGCACTTAAGAAGAATTGTGTATTGATTACAGTACTCAACCAAAAGTATTAAGTAGAACAAACAAAAAAAATACTAAGAGGGATAACATATTAAGTTGCTCATAATTATATGTTACAATTAAGTGTTGAAATACCACACTACATTCCATAAATGTGCATAAATGTGCAATTATCATGTCACAAGAAATAAAAATATATATTAAAAAGTTACAATTCTTGATAAACATATAACCAAAAATATCTTAAATCAATGCAATAAATATGTTGACTTCTTGGTAATGTATCATTTTCTGTATATACTTTTATTATATATACAATGAAAGTATGATGTGCATATATATATATAGATACATAGATAGATATACACACACACTATATTTTCCTTATTCATCCATTGACATGCATCCCTTTTCATTTTATGTCTTGGCTACTATGAATAATGCTACAATAAATATGGGCATGAAGATATTTTTCACATATTGATTCTATTTCTTTAAATTGCTGGATTATATGATAATTCTATTTCTCATTTTTTTGAGGACTCTTCATACTATTTTCATAATGATTATGCTAATTTACTTTCCTACAAATGGTATTATAATACTTCTCTGTTATCTTCATCTTTGCCAGCAATTATTTTTTGTCTTTCTGATATTAGCCATTCTAACTGGGATGACATGATCTCTCATTTTGGTTTTATTTATATTTTCCTGATGATTAATGATATTGAAAATTTTTCCCATATACTCATCAGTCCCTTATATTTTTCTTTTGAGAAATATCTATTTAGATCAGTTGCCTATTCTGAAATCTATTTTTTTTGTTATTGTGTTTTTGATTTCCTTACATATTCTAGCTGTTGTCAAATGAAAACTTTGTGACTGTTTTCTCCCATCATATAGTTTGTCTCTATACTTATTATTTCCTTTGTTTTGAAGCTTTTTATTTTGTAATCCTAATTTTGCTTTGGAAATATTATCCAAGTATCATTTCCTATCATGGGATTTTTTTTAGTAGTTCCAGAGTTTCATATCTAATATTTAGGTCTTTGATCCATTTTGAGTTGATTTTTGTATGTGGTTAAGTATCTAATGTCATACTTCTGCATATGGATATTCAGTTTTCCCAGCCAACATTATCAAAGAGGCTAGCCTTTCCCCAATGTAAGATTTTGGCATCTTTGATGAAAATCAGTTGACTATGAATATATGGATTCATTGCTGCATTCTCTTCAGTATGCATTGCTCATGTTTCATATGTTTTACTTAAAGTTTAAATTCTGAAATATTCTCATTATTTCCTTTTCAAAAAATAAAAGAATGCACTGATCTGTGAATTGATTTTTATGTCATTACCATGCTGTTAAGTTTTGAGATCAGGTGTTGTAAAGCTTCTAGCTTTATTTTCCCTCAAGATTTCTTTGGCTTTTGGGAGTCCATTGCAATTGCATAATAATTTTAGGATTTTTAAGAATACCATTATTATTTTATTGGGGAATGCATTGAATCTGTAAATGTTTGAGGTAGTTTGGACCTTGTAGCAATATTCTTTTCATCAATGAATGTGGAAGGCATTTCAAATTTTTATGTCCACTTTCTTTTATCCATGTTTGATAATTTTTATTGCAGAGATTATTCACTTCCGAGGTTTAAAATATTCCTAGGTATTTTGTTTTCATTTTGTAGGATTTGTGAATAGCTGGATCAGAAGCGTAGCAGCTGGGATTCTAACTGGCCCTCTGAAATGGTGTGGCAGCTTAACATGCTGTACTCTAAAATCGGATCCTCTAAAAAGTACATTCAGTGTTAATCCTCTCAATGCTGTAATTAAAAGGCAGATATTGACTGCTATGGTTTGACTGTTTTGTTCCCTCCAAAATTCCTATTGAAGCTTAATTCTCCATGCAACAATATTAGGAAGTGTGGCCATTAAAAGGTGATTGAGTCATGAGAACTCTGTCCTCATTAGTGGAATTAAATGTTCTTGTAAAAGAGCTTACCTAATGGAGTTCACTCCTTTATTTACACCTTTTCATCCTTTCTGCATGTGAGAACATACCATTACTCCCCTTCAGTGGATGCTGCAAAAAAGATAACCAAATGAGTGGATTTCCAAATGTTTTGCACTAAAATTAACTTTTAATTACATTTTCCATGAAATTTTTTAGGTAGTTTCCTGTGTATCATCTTCTACATACTATACCAGCATTCTTATTAGAATTGAAAAAAATTGCTAAGACCTAAGCCAAATTATAAATTGAAAATTAGTTCTTCCCATCAAAAATTTACTGTGTATCCAAAAAAACAGAAAACTCTGGAAATGATTAGAATACATAGACTTTAGATTTCATATACTCTGTGTTATGAATATGCTTTCTTTAGTCAATAGCACAGAAAAAAAATGTAACTTTTACTACATGCCGCTCTATTTCAGGAGATGCTAGTACTATAAAAATATTTATAAAAATAGGAGAAAGCACAACAGTATATTTCATATATTTTACTTTAAAAGTTTAAATTCTGAAATACTCTTATTTCTTTTTCACAAAATAAAACAAGAAGAATATTGTTTGTATATTTTTGTTAGATATTTTGCTGATATTTTAATATTTTAGTATTTGGACATTTATCTAACTGAACATTTTTTTTTTTTAGATTTATGTATTATTTCAAAGGGAAGTATGTGTGAGTGAGAGAGAGAGTGAGAGAGTGAGAGAGAGAGATATCTTGAGATATCCTTTCACTTGCTGACTCATTCTCTAAATGGCCACAACTGGCCAAAGGCAAGAGCCATAAACTTCATCCTGGTTTCCCATGTGGAAGGCACGGGCCAAAGGTCTTGGGCCATCATTTACTCCTTTCCTAGGCACACTTGCAGGGAGCTGGGTTGTGGAACAGCTGGAACTTGATCCAGTACTCCATTATGAATTGCTGGTGTTGCAGGCAGAAGCTTAGTTTGCTATTGCTAAAAGTAAAAACCAAACCAAACCAAACCAAACCAAAACAAAACACCTCAAAAAGACAAAACAAACAAATGAAACTCATAGTTTAGTGGGATACAGACAACAGCTATAAACAATTAAATGGAAAAATGTCAGTTTCACACATATTCAGTTAATTTTAAAGTAATCAGATCATTAAAACCATAGTAGTTTAATGTTCTTAACCGTTGGTTTCACAAAGATACAAAAGGTTTTATAAAACTATATTTGCAGCAATACTGATACAGACATTTCTTTATTTGTCTTTAAAATTTTAGATCCCACATGTAAGGGAGAACATGTGGTATTTGTCTTTCTGGATCTGGCTTATTTCACTAAACATGTCCTGCAGCTGCGTCCATTTTGCTGCAAATGGTAGAATTTTACTCTTTTTTTTAATAGCTGAATAATACTCCATTGTTTATATATGCCACTTTTTCTTTATCCTGATAATGGACACCTGGTTGATTCCAAATTTTGGCTATTGTGAACAGCGCTGCTGTAAACATGGTGGCACAGCTATCTCTTTGATTTACTGTGCTCACATTCTCTCCAACAGTGTAGAAGTGTTCCCCTTTCTCCACATCCTTTCCTGCGTTTGTTAGTCTCTGTGTTTTGGATTTTAGCCATTCTGAAAGGAGTGAGGTGATAACTCATTGTGGTTTTGACTTGCATTTCCCTGATTGCTAGTGATATTGAACATTTTTTCGTATATTTGTTGACTATTTGTGCTTATTCTTTTTTTATTTATTTATTCGACAGATAGAGTTGATAGAGAGACAGACAGAAAGGTCTTCCTTCCATTGGTTCACTCCCCAAATGGCCACTATGGCCGGAGCTACAATGATCTGAAGCTAGGAGCCAGGTGCTTCTTCCTGGTCTCCCATGCAGGTGCAGGGGCCCAAGCACTTGGGCCATCCTCCACTGCCTTTCCGGGCCACAACAGAGAGCTGGACTGAAAGAGGAGCAACCAGGGCTAGAACTGGCGCCCATATGGGATGCCGATGCTACAGACGGAGGATTAGCCAAGTGAGCCATGGCCTCAGCCCCTGTGCTTATTCTTTTGAGAACTGTCTATTGAGATCCTTCTCCCATTTCTTAACTGGATTGGTTGTTTTTTTGTTGTTGAATTTTTTAAAGTTCCTGATATTCTCCAGATATTAATCCTTTGTTGGATAGATGGTTTGCAAGTATCTTTTTCCCATCCTGTTGGATGTCTCTTCACTCTATTGATCATTTCCTTTGTTGTGCAGAAGCTTCTGATTTGCATCTAATCCCATTTGTTTTAGTTTTGCTTTTCTTGAGGGTGCTTTAGGGGTATTGTCCAAGAAGTTGTCCCCTACACCAATATCTCAGAGTGTTTCCCCTACATTTTCTTTCAGCAACTTCGTAGTCTTCTGTCTGAAATTTAAGTCTGATCCCTCTTGAGTTGATTTTTGTATATGATAAGAAGTATTGATCTAATTTCATTCTTGTACATGTATGTATCCAGTTTTGCCAATACCATTTGTTGAAGAGATAAACCTTACTTTTTTGTATTCTCTGGGCACTTTTGTGAAAAATCAGTTGGTTGTGTGCATGTTTGTTCCATTGATTTGTATCAATTTTTATGCCAGTACCAATGTGTTTTAATTACTGCGGTTTTTTAGTATGCTTCGAAATTAGATATTGTGTTGCCTCCAGCTTTATTTTTCTTTTTCAGGATCACTTTGGCTATTTGGGGTCTTTTGTGATTCCATAAGAATTTTAGGATTGCTTTCCCTAATTCTGTAGAGAATGTGATTGATATTTTGATAGTGATTGCATTGAATCTATAGATTGCTTTAGGTACTATAGATATTTTAATGATACTGATTCTTCCAATCCATGAGCAAGGAATATTTTTTCAGTTTTTATGTCCTTGATTTCTTTCTTAGGTGAACTTCTTTGGTAAACTTTATTCCTAAATATTTGATTTTTTTGGCTATTGTGAATAGGATTTCTTTCTTGAATTATCTGTCTGTGAGTACATATCTTTCTGATTTTCTGTCTTTTTAAAAATGATTTATTTATTTATTTGAAAATCAAAGTTACAGAGAAAAGGAGAGGCAGAGAGAGAGAGGGAGATATCTTCCATCTGCTGGCTCACTCCCCTGTTGGCCACAATGGCTGGAGCTGTGGCAATCCAAAGCCAGGAGCCAGGAGCTCTTCCTGGTCTCCCACGTGAGTACGGGCCCAAGGACTTGGGGCCATCTTCTACTGCTTTCCCAGGCTATAGCAGAGAGCTGGATCAGAAGTGGAGCAGCTGGGACTGGAACTGGCACTCATCTGGGATGCCAGCACTACAGGCGGCAGCTTTACCTGCTAAGCCACAGGGCCAGCCCCGTCTATCTATTTTTAAGGCCAGCTAATAACAAGGGAATGTGGAAGTCTCCAACTCTTAATTGTGAGTATATTTCTCATTTTTATTTTTTACTTATAGCATATTTTACTTAACGTGTTTTGGAGTTCTATTGCCAGATGAAGACACATGAAGAATTATTCTGTATTATTGGCAAATTAATATTTTCTTCATGGTAATTTTTCATCCTGATAATTTTCCTTATTCTCAGGTAAATTTTGCTTGAATTTGTATAGCTCTTCCAGTGTTTGTCTAATTAGTATTTATATTTTTTATCCTTTTTCTTCTAATGTAAGATTATATGATGGCACTTCAAAAGCTTAATGAAAAATAGAATGAGAAATTAAGGTTATTTTTGGTTGAAATTCTTTGAAATCCATTCATAGTTTCTTTCATAGTATATGCTTTCTGCAAAATTTTGAGGTTAGCATATTTACAATAGATTTACATATTTATCTCATATTTACAGTAATTTCTTATAGACAACATAGAGTTAACTATGCTTAACTTTTTTTTCAATTTAATCCAATTTAAAAATATCTTTGGCTGATTTTAGACCACTAAGGGTTAATGTAGTTATTGGTATGTTTACATTTATCTCTTTCATTTTATATCTTTTTGTTTTACTGTCAATTTATTCCTTTTTTTTAACTTTTATTTAATGAATATAAATTTCCAAAGTACAGCCTATGGATTACAATGGCTTCCCCCCCATACCGTCCCTCCCACCCACAACCCTCCCCTTTCCCAATCCCTCTCCCCTTCCATTCACATCAAGATTCATTTTCGATTCTCTTTATATACAGAAGATCAGTTTAGCATACATTTAGTAAAGATTTCAACAGTTTGTTCCCACACAGAAAATTAAAGTGAAAAATAATAGATGATTTTTTAAATGATGATGAAATCAGATCAGATCTATTGTCATGTTTAATCCCAGTGAGAGTCAAGTTGGGAATTGATAATTTCTTCTTCTTTTTTTTTTTTTAACAAAAGATCAGTTTAGTATACATTAAGTAAAGCTTTCAACAGTTTGCACCCCCATAGAAACGCAGAGTGAAATATACTGTTTGAGTACTCGTTATAGCATTAAGTCTCAATGTACAGCACACTAAGGACAGAGATCCTACATGAGGAGTAAGTGCACAGTGACTCCTGTTGTTGACTTTACAAATTGACACTCTTGTTTATGGCCTCAGTAATCTCCCCATGCTCCAGTCATGAGTTTCCAAGGCTATGGAAGCCCCCTGAGTTCTCCAACTCTTATCTTGTTTAGACAAGGTCATAGTCAAAGTGGAGGTTCTCTCCTCCCTTCAGAGAAAGGTAACTCCTTCTTTGAAGATCTGTTCTTTCCACTGGGATCTCACCTCACTCACAGAGATCTTTTAGGTTTTTTTTTTTTTTTTTTTTTTTTTTTTTTTTTTTTTTGCCTGAGTGTTTTGGCTTTCCATGCCTGAAATACTCTCATGGGCTTTTCAGCCTGATCCGAATGCCTTTAGGGCTGATTCTGAGGCCAGAGTGCTGTTTAGGACATCTGCCATTCTATGAGTCTGCTGAGTATCTCGCTTCCCATGTTGGATCACTCTCCCCTTTATTTATTCTATCAGTTAGTATTAGCAGGTACTAGACTTGTTTATGTGCTCCCTTTGACTCTTAGTCCTTTCATTATGATCAATTGTGAACTGAAATTGATCACTTGGACTAGTGAGATGGCATTGGTACATGCCACCTTGATGGGATTGAATTGGAGTCCCCTGGTATGTTTCTAACTCTACCATTTGGGGCAAGTCAGCTTGAGCATGTCCCAAATTGTACATCTCTTCCCTCTCTTATTCCCACTCTTATGTTTAACAGGGATCACATTTCAGTTAAATTTCAACACTTAAGAATAACTGTGTATTAATTACAGAATTAAACCAGTCATATTAAGTAGAGCAGACAAAAAAAAACTACTAAGAGGGATAATGTATTAAGTTGTTCATTAACAGTCAGGGCTATGCTGATCAAGTCACTGTTTCTCATAGTGTCCATTTCACTTCAACAGGTTTCCTTTTTGGTGTTCAGTCAGTTGTCACCAATCTGGGAGAACATATGGTATTTGTCCCTTTGGGACTGGCTTATTTCGCTCAGCATGATGTGTTCCAGATTCCTCCATTTTGTTGCAAATGACTGGATTTCGTTGTTTCTTACTGCAGTATAGTATTCTAAAGAGTACATGTCCCATAATTTCTTTATCCAGTCTACCGTTGATGGGCATTTAGGTTGGTTCCAGGTCTTGGCTATTGTGAATTGTGGTGCAATAAACATTAGGGTGCAGACCGCTTTTTTGTTTGCCAATTTAAATTCCTTTGGGTAAATCCCAAGGAGTGGGATGGCTGGGTCAAACGGTAGGGTTATATTCAGGTTTCTGAGGAATCTCCAAACTGACTTCCATAGTGGCTTGACCAGTTTGCATTCCCACCAAAAGTGGGTTAGTGTCCCTTTTTCCCCACATCCTCTCCAGCATCTGTTGTTGGTAGATTTCTGTATGTGAGCCATTCTAACCGGGGTGAGGTGAAACCTCATTGTGGTTTTGATTTGCATTTCCCTGATTGCTAGTGACCTAGAACATTTTTTCATGTGCCTGTTGGCCATTTGGATTTCCTCTTTTGAAAAATGTCTATTGAGGTCCTTGGCCCATCACTTAAGTGGGTTGTTGGTTTTGTTTTTGTGGAGTTTCTTGATCTCTTTGTAGATTCTGTTTATTAACCCTTTGTCTGTTGTATAGTTTGCAAATATTTTTTCCCATTCTGTTGGTTGCCTCTTCACTTTCCTGACTGTTTCTTTTGCAGTACATAAACTTCTCAATTTGATGCAATCCCAATAGTTGATTTTGGCTTTCACTGCCTGTGCCTCCTGGGTTTTTTCCAGAAATTCTTTGCCTGTGCCAATATCTTGAAGGGTTTCTCCAATGTTCTCTAATAACTTGATGGTGTCAGGTCGTAGATTTAGGTCTTTAATCCACGTTGAGTGGATTTTTGTGTAAGGTGTAAGGTAGGGGTCTTGCTTCATGCTTCTGCATGTGGAAATCCAGTTTTCCCAGCACCATTTATTGAATAGACTGTCCTTGCTCCAGGAATTGGTTTTAGATCCTTGATCAAATATAAGTTGGCTGTAGATGTTTGGATTGATTTCTGGTGTTTCAATTCTGTTCCATTGGTCTATCCATCTGTTTCTGTACCAGTACCATGCTGTTTTGATTACAACTGCCCTGTAGTTATGTCCTGAAATCTGGTATTGTGATGCCTCCAGCTTTGTTTTTGTTGTACAAGATTGCTTTAGCTATTCGAGGTATCCTGTGTCTCCATATAAATTTCAGCATCATTTTTTCTAGATCTGAGAAGAATGTCTTTGGTATCTTGATTGGGATTGCATTGAATCTATAAATTGCTTTTGGGAGAATGGACATTTTGATGATATTGATTCTTCCAATCCATGAGCATGGAAGAGTTTTCCATTTCTTGGTATCCTCTTCTATTTCTTTCTTTAAGATTTTGTAATTTTCATCGTAGAGATCCTTAATGTCCTTGGTTAAGTTTATTCCAAGGTATTTGATTGTTTTTGTAGCTATTGTGAATGGGATTGATCTTAGCAGTTCTTTCTCAGCCATGGCATTGCTTGTGTATACAAAGGCTGTTGATTTTTGTGCATTGATTTTATATCCTGCCACTTTGCCGAACTCCTGTATGAGTTCCAATAGTCTCTTAGTACAGTTCTTTGGGTCCCCTAGATAAAGAATCATATCATCTGCAAAGAGGGATAGTTTGAGTTCTTCCTTCCCAATTTGTATCCCTTTAATTTCTTTTTCTTGTCTGATGGCTCTGGCTAAAACTTCCAGAACTATGTTAAATAGAAGTGATGAGAGTGGGCATCCCTGTCTGGTGCCAGATCTCAGTGGAAATGCTTCCAACTTTTCCCCATTCAATAGGATGCTGGCTGTGGGCTTTTCATAAATTGCTTTGATTATATTGAGGAATGTTCCTTCTATACCCAATTTGCTTAGAGTTTTCATCATGAAAGGGTGTTGAATCTTATCAAATGCTTTCTCTGCATCTATTGAGAGAATCATATGGTTTTTCTTCTGCAGTCTGTTAATGTGGTGAATCACATTGATTGATTTGCGAATGTTGAACCATCCCTGCATACCAGGGATAAATCCCACTTGGTCTGGGTGGATGATTTTTCTGATGTGTTGTTGCATTCTATTGGCAAGAATTTTATTGAGGATTTTTGCGTCTATGTTCATCAGGGATATTGGTCTATAATTTTCTTTCAGTGCTGCATCTTTCTCTGGCTTAGGGATTAAGGTGATGCTGGCTTCATAGAAAGAATTTGGGAGGATTCCATCTTTTTCGATTGTTCTGAATAGTTTGAGAAGAAATGGAATTAGTTCTTCTTTAAATGTCTGGTAGAATTCAGCAGTGAATCCATCTGGTCCTGAGCTTTTCTTTGTTGGGAGGGCCTTAATTACTGTTTCAATTTCTGTTTCAGTTATGGGTCTATTTAGGTTTTCTATGTCTTCATGGTTCAATTTAGCTAGATTGCATGGGTCCAGGATTCTATCCATTTCTGATAGATTTTCTTGTTTGCTGGCATACAAGTCCTTGTAGTAATTTCTGATGATTCTTTTTATTTCTGTGGTGTCTGTTGTTACGTTTCCTTTTTCATCTCTGATTTTAATGATTTGGGTCTTTTCTCTTCTTTTTTTAGTTAGTTGGGCCAATGGGGTGTCAATTTTGTTTATTTTTTCAAAAAACCAGCTCTTCGCTTGGCTGATTTTTTGTAATGTTTTTTTGGATTCAATCCTGTTAATTTCTTCTCTGATTTTAATTATTTCTCTTCTCCTACTAGATTTGGGTCTGGTTTGCTGTAGATTTTCTAGATCCTTGAGGTGTGCTGAAAGCTCATTTATTTGGTGCCTTTCCAATTTCTTGATATAGGCATCTATTGCTGTAAACTTGCCTCTCAATACTGCTTTTGCCATATCCCATAAGTTTTGATATGTTGTGTTGTTATCCTCATTTACTTCCAGAAAGTTTCTGATTTCTCTTTTGATTTCTTGAATGACCCAGTGTTCATTCAGGAGCATGTTGTTCAGTCTCCATGTATTTGCATACTTTCTGGGGTTTCCTGAGTTGCTAATTTCCAGCTTCATTCCGCTGTGGTCTGAGAAGCTGCATGGTATGATTCTAATTCTTTTAAATTTGCTGAGACTTGCTTTATGACCTAGTATGTGATCAATCCTAGAGAAGGTTCCATGCATTGCTGAGAATAACATAAAGTCTTTAGATGTAGGATTGAAAGTTCTGTAGATATCTGTTAGATCCATTTGGGCAATAGTGTCGATTAAATCTGCTGTTTCCTTGTTGATCTTCTGTCTGGATGATCTATCTATTTCTGAGAGTGGAGTATTGAAGTCCCCCAGTACTATTGTATTGGAATCTATGTCTCCCTTTAAGTCCCTTAACATATCTTTTAAATAGACCGGTGCCGTGTAATTAGGTGCATATACATTGATAATTGTTATATCTTCCTGTTGAATTGAACCCTTAATCATTTTATAGTGTCCCTCTTTGTCTCTCTTAACAGTTTTAATATTAAAGTTTATTTTGTCTGATATTAATATGGCTACACCTGCTTTTTTTTTGGTTTTTGTTGGCATTGAATATCTTTTTCCAACCTTTCACTTTCAGACTGCATGCATCTTTGTTAGAGAGATGTGTTTCTTGTAGGCAACAAATAGTTGGGTGTTGTTCCTTAAGCCAGTCAGCCAGTCTGTGTCTTTTAACTGGACAGTTCAGGCCATTCACGTTTAATGTGACTATTGATACATAGTGACTTTGCCCTGCCATTTTCCCGGAGATGTTTTCTAGTATATGCTTTGAGCTTCCCATGCTCTTTTACTGGTAGGTGTTCTTCCTTTCCCTTCTTTCATATTGATGGCCGTGTTTCTGTGTTTCTGAGTGTAGCACATCTTTAAGTATCTTTTGCAGGGCCGGACGAGTGGCCACAAAGTCTTTCAATTTCTGTTTGCTATGAAAAGTCTTTATTTCACCTTCATTCACAGATGAGAGCTTGGCAGGATATAATATTCTGGGCTGGCAATTTTTCTCTCTTAGCACCTGTGCTATGTCTCGCCATTCCCTCCTAGCCTGTAGTGTTTCTGATGAGAAGTCTGCTGTGAGTCTGATTGGAGATCCTCTGAGAGTAATCTGACATTTCTCTCTTGCACATTTTAGGATCTTTTCTTTATGTTTCACTGTGGTGAGTTTAATTACCATGTGTCGTGGTGAGGATCTCTTTTGGTCATGTTTATTGGGGGTTCTATGAGCTTCCTGTACTAGGATGTCTCTGTCCTTCTCCAAACCTGGGAAATTTTCTGCTAGTATCTCACTAAAAAGGCCTTCTAATCCTTTCTCTCTCTCCATGCCTTCAGGAACTCCTAGAACCCGAATGTTGGTTTTTTTAATAGTATCCTGTAGATTCCCAACAATATTTTTTAGATTTCTAATTTCCTCTTCTTTTCTTTGGTTTGACTGTATCCTTTCCTGTTCTCTGTCTTCTAGGTCTGATATTCTCTCTTCTGCTTCACCCATTCTGTTTTTAAGGCTTTCTAATGTGTTTGTCATTTGATCTATTGAGCTCTTCATTTCATTTTGATTTTCTTCACTATCACACTTTCCTGCTCTACTAGTTTCTGCGTTTCATTTTGATTCCTTCTTAATATTTCATTTTCCCAGGAGAGATTCTCAATCCTGTCCAATAAGGATTTCTGTAGTTCAAGGATTTGCTTTTGAAAACTTCTAAATGTTCTTATCATAAATTTTTTGAAATCCGTATCTTGCATTTCTTCTATCTCATCATCTTCATAATCTTGGCTTGGGGTGTTTTGTTTATCTGGAGGCATCATAATGTCATCGTTGATCTTGTTCCCTCGATTTCTGTGTTTATTGCTTGGCATGGTTAATTCTGTTTCCCTCACTGTGAGGTTTTTGTGTTTTTTTTTTTATTTTTTTTTATTTTTTTTTATTATACTCTGTCCGTGTTAAGTGTACTGCCTGCTGATGGAGGAGCCTTGGAGGCTTGAGATGGGTGTGGCCTGAGAGCTCTGCTTGGTTCTTCAGGGTTACAGGTGTGCAAAGGTGACACCCTCAGGTTATGCGTGGTAAATCTCTATTTATTTATTTATTCATTTATTTATTTTATTTTATTTTATTTTTTGTTCAGGAGGTAAGTAATACTGCAAGGCTGAGCAGAATGGATGGTATTTAGCTTAGCTGGCTTCTACCCAAGGAGTTCTGCGGACTCCCACTGGGTTGCCTAGGCTACTGAATTGTAGTCTTAACTCTCCCCTTTTATTATGTATATCCCAGCTCTTTGTCTCTTGCTCACCTTTGCAAGGTTGGTGGAGAGTGGAACTTGTCTGTACCAGTATGCCCCCACCTATTTATTTATTTATTTATTTATTTATTTTTCCTTCTCTCCTGTAGTCTGTTGGACTTTCCCGCTTCAAAACCCACGTCCCTCTGAAATTCTGTCCGCCGTTTCCCCGCCAATGTCTCCAGTTACTAAGCTCACCTCTGCTTCCAGCGCCGATGTGTGGACTCAGAGCCCTGGGCGTCTCTCCTCTCCCCGCTGGTTTTTTTGTCACATAGACTCCCCTTCCCACACTGGCACTCAGCGTCAATTTATTCCTAATTCCCCCCTTTCCCTTTTGTATTATTTGAATAATTTGTAATATTATTTTTAATGACATGTGATTTTGACTGTACTTATTTGTATATTCTAAAATTTCAAATTGACAAATTGTAGCTGATCATATTTATAAAGTTCAGAATGATCTGATTTATGAATACAATATAGCATAATTAACTCAAGCTAATTCATATACCCATCATCTCCAATATTGGTCATTTACTGTGGTGACAATGTCTGAAATTTTATCTAAGTGATTTTGAAATGTATAATACATTATTTTTAATATATTTACCACTTTGTACAGTATAAAACAAAAACAAAAAGAACTTACTACTCTATTTTGACCGTCTATTTCCATTCTATCCAACCTTCCAGCATCCAGTAACCACCATTCTACTATATGGTCTGATGAGCTTTGTTCCTTTCTATTCCTTGGGGGCAGGCATTGGGTAGATTAAATACATTCTGATATGATATTTTCAACTCTTGAAATATAATGGGACTCAGTTTAACCCTGTTCCGACTGCCTCCTCTGTTAAAGCACTGTGCTGGGGGATAATGGTGGGACGCTATGAGGGTGGGAGGAGGTAGAGGGCAGAGGTGTTGGTCAGCAAAGGATGGGGTGAGTATTCACAGGCCTAGTGCCCTACTGCATGGCAGCCTTGGCCACTCAGGAGTAGACATTGTCCAGTGTCCCAAAGTTATAGTAGATAATGCCCCGTCCATCTTGTCCTGGCCCCTGGTTTTACTCTACAGGGTTTGGCTCTATCAAAAGTTGAGGAACATCTATAATCTGATTTAAAAAATAGGCAAGGATCTGAATGATCATTTCTCAAAGGAAAATCTACAAATTTCTGACACATATATAAAAAAATGCTCATCACTAATCACTAGAGAAACACAATTTGAGACAATAATAATATCCCACCTATCAGAATGGATATTATTAAAAGAAAAAGACAAAAGACAAGGCGACCCAATCTACTGGAAATCTGGTGAATATAGTGGATAAGAATGGAAGAGCATGAACACAGGAAGGATCATGTGGTGACCCAGGAAGCAGAAAGATCAGCTGGGTTTGTCAGGCTTTTATATACAATAGTCTTATGAGAACTAACTACCAAGGGCATGTACATTTGTAAATATATTTTATTTTCATAGTTATAAATTTTTATTATGAGGACCTAAGGGATCTGATGCTCATAGATATTTTATTATTTCTCAGACTTACATACCAACTTGTGATAACAACAATATATAAACAGGCCAAGGAAGAAAAATGTTCATGACTTGAAAAACAAAATAAAGTAATTACTCTGTGCATGTATATTTATGTATTTGTGTGTAGTTTGCTTATAATGTAGTAAAAGGTGAAATTTAAAATTTAATTTCTATGATATGGTAATATTGTTTTTATTCACCTTGCATTGAACATACGGAACTCACCAATAACTTTTAAGCCTACACAATTGATAATGTTGCAGCTTTTATTTGATTATGGATATCCAGATAATAATAATTATTCTATAGTGAACAATTTGATTAAAATATTTAGTTGATGGATTTTCTATGGTACCTCTATCAACACATTTTAAGAGATAGGCAAGACACAAAAACTTACACTCATATCAGTGGAAAGGGATTTGCCTTACAAAAGTTATAGAATTCATAGTACTGCATTTAATATCAATACGAGTTACCCAGGATTTTACCTAAGATTTATTAACTGTACTGCAATTTGCATTTACTTAATTTTATTTTGGTGACTATGTGCCTTACCAATGGATGCGTTTCCAGTTCTGCTGTTTATAGAACTGGTTATACAAGAAATGCTATGTCATTTAGAAAAGTTCAGAAAAATGACTAATATTTTTAATTTGAAATGTGTTATATAACAAGTATAAAAGTAATTGTGCATTTAATGCTTATGTCAAATGAATTATATAAATTTTGTAATGAAAATATGTACTTTAAAAGACTAACTTCCAAGGGCATATACATATTAATCTTAGTATTATTTATTTTATTTTATATTTTCCACAAAGAAACCTTTTATTCAAGGAATATGAGCTTCATGCATTTCATAAGTACAACTAAGAATATAGTGATTCTTTCCACCATAGCTACCCTCCCACCCCTCCTACTCTTCCCTCTAACATTCCCAGTCCCATTTTCCACTAAGATCCATTTTTGATTAACTTTATCTGCAGAAGCTGCCTAATAAAGAGTTCAACAATTTGCACAGAAAAAAACCAAAAAACTATCCTTAACAGTTGAAAAAGGGCTGTTCAAAGTCATTGCATCTTGAAGTTAATCCTCCCCCACTTTTTTAGAGACTTAATTGACTTTAAAGAAGCACCCAAGAATAATACATCTTTTGGGAGCACTTAGACATAATTATAATACAATTCTTTGAGGACAGAGTTCCTGCATGGGAAGTTATCGCACAGTAACAATTAACACTCTTATGTATGACATCAGTGATCACTTGAGGCCCTTGACATAAGCTGCTTTGGCTATGGAAGACTTTTGAACCTGTCAGTATTTAGAGCAAAGTGGAAGTTCTCTCCTCCCTTCAGAGAAAAGCATCTCCATCTTTGAAGACCTTCTTTCCATTGGTGTCTCACCTACTGAGGTCCTTCATGTAGGACATTTTTTGCCACAGTGTCTTGGCTTTCCATGCCTGAAATGCTTGTATGGGCATTTCAGCCAGACCAGAATGCCTCAAGGGCTGATTCTGAGGTCAGAGTGTTACTTAAAGCTATTGTCATCTATGAATGCTGTGTGGACTGCTTCACATAAAAAGGAGCATTCACTCCTTTTTAATTCTATTATTATTACCAGACACTTAATCCTATCCATATGATCACTTTAAAATTTATGATGGTATTTTTACCACCCAGCTTAAGGGGATTTGGAGTCCCATGGCAAGCTTTAAAACTGCACCCTTAGGCCAGTGCCGTGGCTCACTAGGCTAAGCCTCTGCCTATGGCGCTGGCACCCAGGGGTTCTGGTCCGGGTTGGGGCACTGGTTCTGTCCTGGTTGCTCCTCTTCCAGTCCAGCTCTCTGCTGTGGCCCGGGAAGGCAGTGGAGGATGGCCCAAGTGCTTGGGCCCTTCACCCACATGGGAGGTCGTGGGGAGGCGCCTGGCTCCTGGCTTCAGAAAGGCGCAGCACACTGGCTGTAGTGGCCATTTGGGGGGTGAGCTGGTGGAAGGAGGACTTTTCTCTCTGTCTTTCTCTCTCTCACTGTGTAACTCTGCCTGTCCAAAAAAAAAAAAAAAAAAAAAAAAAAAAGACTGTACCCTTAGAAGCAAGTCTGTAGGGGTGTATTCAGAACTGTACAGCTTTACAGTTATAAACCTCATATACTTAATAATTACAACTTTAGGAAAATGGTGATGCTTCTCATCATGCCCGCCCTCCCACCTATACTCCCACCCCTCTCTTTTATTCTGACTCTTATTTTTTACTGAAATCTGTTTTCAGTTGACTTTATACACATATATTTAACTCTGTTAAGTAAAGAGTTCAACAAATAGTATGAAAAAAAAAAGCTGTTCCTCAGTGGTCAAGACAAAGCTGTTCAAGTCACTGCTTCTCAAAGTGTTAATTTCACTTTTATGGATTGCCTTTTTGGCACAGGTCAGGGAGAACATACAATATTTGTCTGGCTTATTTCACTAAGTATGATATTCTCTGGATTCATCCATTTTGTTGTAAATGACCAGATTTCATTTTATTTTTTAATCACTGTGTAGTATTACATGGCATGTATATCCCATGATTTCTTTTCTTTTATATTTTTTTTGAGATTTAAAAAAAATTATTAGAGTCAAAGGCCTCCAGCCAGAGTGGCATCTATGGAGGCTTCCAAGAGTGAAAAAACCCAAAGAGGTTGGTTGTAGTGGAGTTTCTAAGTACCATTTCAAAGAAAACAACTTGACAATCATATTGGCATTCAATTACCAGGAAGGACAAAATCCATCAAAAGTCCTGATTTACAGTTCTCCATCCTGTCTGGCCTGCTCTTGATAAAACAGAAAATCATCCAGAAGGTTGGGATAGGTAACTTGTTTTCACATAAGCTGTGAGTACAGGAAGAGCTCCCTTGCTATTGTCATGGTAAATTTGGAGATGCTGAAGGAAGGAGGGCTGCCTATTTGTTCTTGTTAAAGATAAGGAGAAAGGGCCGGCGCCGCGGCTCACTAGGCTAATCCTCCGCCTAGCGGCGCCAGCACACCGGGTTCTAGTCCTGGTCGGCGCGCCGGATTCTGTCCCGGTTGCCCCTCTTCCAGGCCAGCTCTCTGCTGTGGCCAGGGAGTGCAGTGGAGGATGGCCCAGGTGCTTGGGCCCTGCACCCCATGGGAGACCAGGAAAAAGCACCTGGCTCCTGGCTCCTGCCATCGGATCAGCGCAGTGCGCCGGCCACAGCGCGCCGGCCGCGGCGGCCATTGGAGGGTGAACCAACGGCAAAGGAAGACCTTTCTCTCTGTCTCTCTCTCTCACTGTCCACTCTGCCTGTCAAAAAAAAAAAAAAAAAAAAAAGATAAGGAGAAGGAAGCAAATAATTTTATACCCCAAATTCTATTGGGACTACCTTGACTACCTATTAATCCATCTGACTCCTCACATCCCCCCCTAACAAAAATGTACCCTAACATCTGATAGAGGGGGACTGGACGTGGTTGCTCTGGCTGCTTCATACTGAAAAGTGGCATCTTTGGGAGGGGCAGTCAAGACGGGGTTCCAGCAGGAGGTGACTTCTCAGCAGGAGGTGGCTTCACCAGGGGCACACAGTGCCAGCTTGCAAAAACTGCTTCCATCAGAGGTATCATGTGTTTGGCCACCTGGAATTTTACTTTTTCAAGTCTGGAGAAAAAGAATCTAACAAGCACTTTAAACTCACAGGATCTAAAACTGAGCACAGAGTCATTGTAAGAGGCCCTAAGAAAGGTGTCTAAACCATGAGCAAGTTTATTCATTGAGAGGCAAATAGAAATGGACAGAAAGGGCTTAAAAATAATCAGGGGGTCTTTAAGGCCTTGCCAGTTATGAGGCTCAGACTTATCTGTCTGTTTACATGGGGTACATCATCAGGGAGGTACCCTATTGACTTTCATTGCCTAGCCAGCCTGGGAAGAGAGCTTGGTTGAAGAGAAGGTAGGTGACATTTCTAAAAGGAGAACATTTTTAATATACAGTTCTGCCTGCAGCGTTATTCACCCTGCTTAGCCATCTCCTCGAATGCAGTTGTTAGTTTGGAAGCTGGGCCGAGTGAAGGGCTTTTCAGCTTCGAGTGAACAGGGTCTGTGGCTCTGACCTGGAGCCCTTTGTCTCCAGGGTAGGTCCGTTTCCATGACCCAACTCTTGGCTGGCAATTCTGCAGGGACTCTTCATAAGCTGAATTTGCTGAAGCCCTGGCTTTCCACATCGAAAACCAATGCAGTAGACTGGGTCTCCTTGAAGGCAGATCACTGTGTAAAGCAGCCATTAACTGGCCTGCCACCTATCTTTACATTGCTTCTGCAGCCTAGATTCCTCTTCTTCCTGGTTTTTATTAAAACAGAACAGAGGGAACTTTAAGAAGACACAAGTCAAAGGGTTGCTCTGTCTCTAATCTTTAGTGGCCTAAACTAGGAATCTGTAGTCATAGGCATGTTCTGATAGCGGTTTTACTTTGAGGTAGACAATGCCCATGAGGAAAGCTATTTCAAAATGATGACCACCTTATCTATAAAATTTTAAGTCATTATTAAAATTTTCTCCTTTTGTTCGGTTTAAAAAAGGGAGGTTTTTGTGCCCATGGCAAAGCAATCTAGCTGTTGAATCATAATTTAAGCTCTCATTTTGGCTATACTATTATTACAGAAAAATGTTAGCCATCCCTTTAATAAGGTCTAATGATCAAATTGTACATCCTAGAGAGTCCTTCAGAACGGAATTAATTACGCATCTTGAAGAGAAATGAGGGAACAAGTCAGGCTTCCCATATCACTTACTGAAAATAACAATATCAAATGAAGGCTTAGCAAGCAATTTTAACTGATAAATAACAACTTATGAAAACATTTACCTGAAGGTCCAATGCCTTCTATACATTTCAAGGCAAGAGTGCACATATTTGGAAACATTGCTTAAGTATCTAACACAAGTGTAACTTGTTTGACCAGCAAACCCAAGTACAAACATGTCAACAAATTTAAAACATCTGGTACAGAGATATAGGTCACGAACCAAAAAGGTATCTTTGATTAACTTAGTAGTTTGAATTTATTAGCAGTATTTTCTTGATAAGTCAATTAAAGCAGAGCTCTTAATAAGTCAATTTTCCCATGTAGACATACAATATGTGCACATGTGTAGCGTAACACAAGATAGAACAATAAAGCAGATTCAGTAATTGCTTCCTAAAATCTTTAGCTTCTTTAAAACTTACCATCAACAAATTAGGATTACTTTATGCTCTTAGTACTCTATACTTTTTCTAAGTTGGAACCTGCAGTACATTATTGGCTTTATCTGCTTAAGACTGTGCTAGAGTATTGACCACAATAGACGTCAGAGAAAAAGAGATTCTTTGGAACCTAAAAGGACACATTTAAACACAGAACCAACAACATTTTAAGCTTATGAGCAGTAAATCTGATTTCTAGGGATTGGAGAATACAAAACTGTGGATGACAAAGGCTTCAAATAGCCATGTTTAAAGTTATAAACTCATTAACCAACAAGAAGAGGCACTTGCTTATTCCACACAGTATTTTGGAAGCATCTTAACCCTTTTAGGCCTCTGGGCCTTTTTCATTAAGATAATCATCATATCTGATAACAACACAAGATCATTAGACTTTTTAACTTTTGGACATTTGTATCAGTAGCATTTTACATTGTCATAACAAAATTTAGCAGTGCTTCACATCTTCACAGTACCTTTAACATAATCCAAATAGCCTTATTAGTTGGTATATCTACAAGATGAGAGATATATCCTTTGATATTTCCAGGGGCCCAACTGGAAATATCAAAGTCCGAGAATTTGGAACTTTTGATTGTTTTTTTGAATGTCAAAGATTCCAAGAAGGCTTAAAATATCTCGTTGAAATAGGATCCCTTAACAGCATAACACAATATATACCAGATTTGATCATTCATACAAAGTGGTTACTTAAATGCCTTAAAATAGGCACATATTTAAACAACCCTTAGCTCTCTCTCTTTTTTTTTTTTTCCCAGGCAGAGTTAGATAGTGAGTGAGAGAGAGAGACAGAAAGAGAGTTATAGACAGTGAGAGAGAGACAGAGAGAAAGGTCTTCCTTACGTTGGTTCACTCCCCTAATGGCTGCTACAGCCGGCACACTGTGCCGATCCAAAGCCAGGAGCCAGGTACTTCCTCCCAGTCTCCCATGCAGGTGCAGGGACCCAAGCACTTGGGCCATCCTCCACTGCCCTCCCGGGCCACAGCAGATAGCTGGACTGGAAGAGGAGCAACTGGGACTAGTACCCGGCACCCCAACCAGGACTAGAAGCCGGGGTGCCGGTGCCGCAGGCGGAGGATTAGCCAAGTGAACCATGGCGCCGGCCCAACCCTTAGCTCTTAATTAAAAAAAAAAAAACAAAAAAAAACTGAGCTATTTTAAAACAACTAGAATTTAACAGAGACATTAAGAGAACACAGTAGATTACAACAGAACAAAAAATCTGTCTTTGGTCATCCAAAAATTAAAAATAAAATCTTAAATATGACTTGGAACAATTCTAGCAGAGTCAGAACTAGGGAAGAGAAAATAGCTTACTAGAGCTGGCTAGAAAACTGACAGGGTCACCAATTAAAACTATTAAAAGGAAATGCTAAGCCGGCACTGCGGCTCACTAGGCTAATCCTCCGCCTTGCGGCGCTGGCACACCGGGTTCTAGTCCCAGTCCGGGCACCGGATTCTGTCCCAGTTGCCCTCTTCCAGTCCAGCTCTCTGCTGTGGCCAGGGAGTGCAGTGGAGGATGGCCCAAGTGCTTGGGCCCTGCACCCGCATGAGAGACCAGGAGAAGCACCTGGCTTCTGCCATCGGATCAGCGCGGTGCACCGGCCGCAGCGGCCATTGGAGGGTGAACCAACGGTAAAGGAAAACCTTTCTCTCTGTCTCTCTCTCTCATTGTCCACTCTGCCTGTCAAAAAAAAAAAAAAAAAAAAAAAAGGAAATGCTGCAGTTTTTAAATATATTTTTAACATTATTTCAGAATATTTACTAACATAAATACATTGCAAAAACCTCATTGCTTTAACAAAGGATCAGATTTTAGTTCTATGTAAAATAGATTAATAGTTTTAGCTTTCTTTCTTTCTTTCTTTTTTTTTTGACAGGCAGAGTGGACAGTGAGAGAGAGAGAGACAGAGAGAAAGGTCTTCCTTTGCCGTTGGTTCACCCTCCAATGGCTGCCGCAGCCTGCGTGCTTTGGCCGGTGTACCGTGCCGATCCGATGGCAGGAGCCAGGTGCTTCTCCTGGTCTCCCATGGGGTGCAGGGCCCAAGTACTTGGGCCACCCTCCACTGCACTCCCTGGCCACAGCAGAGAGCTGGCCTGGAAGAGGGGCAACCGGGACAGAATCCGGTGCCCGGACTGGGACTAGAACCCGGTGTGCCAGCGCCGCAAGGCGGAGGATTAACCTAGTGAGCCGCGGCGCGGGCCAGCTTTTGCTTTCTATCTGCTGATTTCCTTGATTTACATTTTGAATAACCCTTTAGAAGTCTCTAAATTAAGACAACATTTCCTAAATAAGATAACATGTTGAATTTCAAGCTTAGTTACTCCCAAGTGGTGTTGAACTATTTTCATATGGACAATTTATGAAAACATGTTATCAAACCCAGATAGTTTTTCCATAGAATATAAGGTGCTAAGAGTACCAAAGTTTACATTTAGACACATTTATCTCATTTGCTTTACCCAATTTACATGTTAGCAATTACACTTAGATGACTGAAGATGCTGATATTGTATCATATCTCTATCTGAATTAAGATCAAAATTACATTTATTGGGAATTCTACTCCTTTTAATAGAACTCTGGCTATAAATAGTGACATTAAACTAGAGATTACAAAATTCACCTTGGGGGGTTATAACAAGCATTAATTACCCATTGCTATCAAGAAACTTGTTAAACCAAGTTGTAAAACAAGTTTGGGAACTTAACAAAGGCACTGATCTTCCCAGATTCAAAAGAGAGAAATTTCTTTAAAACCAATGTCCACTTGCAGCTCAGCCAATTTCTCATGCATGAGCTTGTTGTTTACCAGATCTTTTTAGATGTTAATTGTATTTGAGTCTACTTTTCTTTTTACCCAAAGAAAAATTCCTTAGGCCAGTAATGCCTCGTCAGCAGTCAGCAGCTTGGGACTGCTTATGAAACAAAAGGTTCAGCAGCTGGGAAATGGGTCTCAAGGGTGATTGTAAGCTAGGGACTGATGTGCCAGGGACTAGAAGCCCTCTGGAGATTGTTCACCATTTATGTTAGATTTAATGGGAGAGGGCATTTACCAGAGCAGGCCCTCCAGACATTCCTAAGGAGAATCTGATAGGTGATAGAAGAGAGGGCAGTTACTACAAATAGTTTTCTGTAAGAGCCCACGAAGGGGTAGGGTAGAGAGAAAAACTGGAGGCCCTGCAAATAGACAATAACCTTATATTCTAAAACCAAAAGCCAATACTGCATGTGTCTAATAGTGAGGCTATCAGTCAAATCAGTCTCAAGGACAAGGAATCAGGTCCGGTGGTGTCAAGAATTCATCATGTGGATTAATCCATATACACTCAAGAGCATCTGAAGTTACTGGGCCTAGGTTCTTGCCTAGAAACCCCAAGGCAAAATTAAAACAATGGGGGCAATGGACATGTGATTATAAAAACTTCCTCTATTGGGACTAAAATCTCAACAACAGTCACAAGAGATGATAACAGCAGAACCCTGGTGACTCACTGAATAGGCCCAAGGACTCTGTGACATTCTGGAAAAGAATTTAATGCATATTGGAGCACATGCAAGGAAATAGACGCAAGAGACCAGTCAGGAGACAGAGTTCTAAGATGGGGAGTCACAGTTGTGGCACTTTCCACAACTCACTTAGGCTAACTTTTCTATCCTCTAGCTTGTAAGCAGGCCAGATGGTAGTGCAGAAAGGATGAGGATTTTTCTGTAAGCTCAGGGGGGTCAAAAGAGATCTAAAAGAAGATGATTTGCCTCCTGGCTGGAATGAGAGTGTAAAAATAGAAGCATACTTCAGGTCTTATGTCTCCTCAGTTTGAGACATCTCAAAACTCTCACTGCCTGTGGTGTCCAGATGTGCACTGAAGTCCACAGGAAAGGGAGGAAGGTGAGAGAGTAGGGTTAGCATGTGTCACCTGCTCTTGCTCAGCCTTCTACACCTGTAGCCTAGGGTAGATATTTGTTAGAATTGCACACGCAGGGAGTGATCAGTTATCTTACTGGTGGTATACGGTATACTAGCCTGGGCCTCTGCCTGGTTAAATACATACTATAGCTTTGTTCTTTTACATGAGGAAAAATAGTTCTTCCATCTCTTTATTCTGAATCTTGCTAATAGGCCTGGTTTCAACAGTAAGCCTTCATGTTAAGAGCCTTAGCAGTTATTTTTAAGCTAGAGTTTCGGGAGTGCCAGTCCTGGTTACTACCTAGGTTGGTGATGAGGCAGGTAATGTCACAAAGAAGCAGAGTGGGAAAACAAAATTCTCCCTGGTAAACATCCACTGAGGTTATAGTGGCCCGAAAGAGGGAACGTAAGAAGGAAGATGAGAGATACCAGAGTCATGCTGAGACTTATCTATACAAGTTCAGGCCACGTGGGGTCTTAATGGGAATCTAGATTGAAAAGCTACCTGTCTGCAAGTGGGATAATTAACCTTTCACCCAGAACTGACGAACAAAATATCTAGAAAATACTCACTAATGGGACCAAGAATTTGAGTTTGTAAGAATTGAGGAGACTTGACAGGGTACAAAAAGCATTTAGAGGAGCAGAGAGAAATGGAGATTGGGAAAAATTCGTTGAGGCATGAAGCCAGGAGCCCATGGCCTCACTCCAGGCTGCAACCAGTCATACCAACAGATTAATCTCTGAGGAAGGAAGAACAGAATGCAGTATTTGGCTGATGCCCTAAGGGGCCATTGAGATCTGGTGTCCAGTCAGGGAGACCTTGAAAAATGCCAGAGTGGCCCTGGCCTGTATTTCAAGGTTATTCCTAGCCTTCTCCCAGTCCCATGTGTCAGGATGATCCCCGTGAAAGGAAACTGAGTTGGGCCAGACCAACATTCCCAGAGCTGAGACGAAAAGCATGAAGAGAGTAGAGCTTCTGGATTTGCAGCTACTGAGGACTCCAAAAGGGCAGTGGGCTTGCTCTCTGCTGGAAAGTGTGTTTCTTGGCTGGTGCCATGGCTCACCTGGCTAATCCTCTGCCTGTGGTGCCGACACCCCGGGTTCTAGTCCCTGTTGGGGTGCCAGATTCTGTCCCGGTTCCTCCTCTTCCAGTCCAGCTCTCTGCTGTGGCCCGGGAGGGCAGCAGAGGATGGCCCAAGTGCTTGGGCCCTGCACCTGCATAGGAGACCAAGAGGAAGTACCTGACTCCCGGCTTTGGATCAGAGCAGCGTGCCAGCTGCAGTGCGCCAGCTGTGGTGGCCATTAGGGGGGTGAACCAATGGAAAAGGAAGACCTCTCTCTCTCTCTCTCTCTAACTCTACCTGTCAAAAAAAAAAAAAAAAAAAAAAAGAATGTGTGTTTCTCAGCCCAGCACCAGCCCAGCACCATTCCGGCAGTTGGAATCTGGTGTCTGGCCAAGAGATCTATGGAAACACTGGAGTATAGCCCCAGCCAGAATCCATCAGTTGTCTCAAGGCCTTCTTCCAGTCCCACTCAAAGGGCCGATCCATGCAAGAGGGAGGGGAGGTATTAGGATAGAGTCTCAGTTCCAAGGGATTGATCTGGCCTTAATCAACAAGCCTTACCCCTGAGTCTTAACATTGGCAGCCCCACTAATTGCTTTTAACAGGCTGAGAGGGACCCAGTGTTTTTGAGAAAATGCAAGTTAGTATGAAGGAAGCAAGAATCTCTGAAAAAAAAGCCACATTGTTCCTCATGCTCGCTGGTCTGGGGAGATGATCCAATGCTGGCTGGAGTTGAACTTGAGCCTGATCTGTGTCATGTTGGAATTGCAGCCAGAGTCATGGCACCAAAATGTTATGGGAAAATGATGGCAGAGAAATTATTATTACTATTACCTTGGATCTTTGTCTCACATGGAAGAATTTCCAAGTGGACACGCAGAGAGATTTAAAAAGATTTATTAGAGTCAAAGACCTCCAACCAGAGCAGCATGGAGGGGGGCTTCCAAGAGAGGAAAAAACCCAAAAGGGCTCTATAATTTCTTTATCCAGTCTTCAGTTGATAAACCTTTGGGTTGATTCCATGTCTTAGATATTGTGAATTGAGCTGCAATAAATATGGGGGTGCAGATAACTCTTTCATATGCTGATTTCATTTCCCTTGGGTAAATTCCCAGGAGTGGTATGGCTGGGTCATATGGTAGGTCTATTTTCAGATTTCTGAGATATTTCCATACTGTCTTCCATAGTGGTTTTACCATTTTGCATTCCAACTAACAGTGGATTAGGGTACCTTTTTCCCCACATCCTCACCAGCATTTGTTTGTTGATTTCTGCATGAAAGTCGTTCTAAGGGGGGGTGAGGTGAAACCTCATTGTGGTTTTGATTTACATTTTCCTGACAGCTAGTGATCTTGAGCATGTTTTCATGTGTCTATTGGCCATTTGGATTTCCTCTCTTGAAAATCGCCTGTTTAAAGTACTCTTTTTCCATTTCATCACTAGGTTGTTTGTTTTGTTGTTGTTGAGTCTCTTGATCTCTATATATTCTGGTTTTTAATCCTTTGTCAGTTGTATAGTTCGCAAATATTTTCTTCCATTCTGTATGTTGCCTCTTCATTTTGCTGATTGTTTCTTTTTAGGTACAGAACATTCTCAATTTGACATAATTCCATTTGTCAATTTTGGCTTTGATTGCCTGTGCCCCTGGGGTCTTTTCCAAGAACTCTGTGGCTGTGCCAATGATTTCAGAGTTTCCCCAATGTTTTCTAATAATTTGATGTTATCAGATCATAGATTTAGGTACATTTTGAGTAGATTTTGTGTACGGTGTAAACTAAGGATCTTGTTTCATTCTTCTGCATGTGGAAATCCAATTTTCCCAGCATCATCTGTTGAAGGTACTGTCCTTACTCCAGGGATTGGTTTTAGCTCCTTGGTCAAATATAAATTTGTTGTAGATGCTTAGATTTTTTCTGGAATTCTATTCTTTTCCATTGGTTTGTACATCTCTTTTTGTACTGGTACCAGGCTGTTTTGATTATAACTGCCCTGTAGTATGTCTTGAAATCTGTTATTGTGATGCCTGTGGCTTGTTTTTCTTGTATACGATTGCTTTAGCTATTCAGGGTCTTCTGTGTTTCCATATGAATTTCAGCATCATTTTTTCCAGATCTGAGAAGAATATCTTTGGTATTTTGATTGGTATTGCATTGAATCTGTAAATTGCTTTTAGGAGAATGGACATTTTGATGATATTGATTCTTCCAATCCATGGACATGGAAGATTTGTCCACTTTTATGTGTTTTCTTTTATTTGTTTCTTTAATGTTTTGTAATTCTCATCATGGAGATCTTCGACATCCTTGGTTAAATTTATTCCAAGGTGTTTGATTTTTTTTTTGTGGTTATTGTGAATGGGATTGATCTTAGAAATTCTTTCTCAGCCATAGCATTGTATGTGTATACAAATGCTATTGATTTTTGTGCATTGATTTTATATGCTGCTACTTTACCAGACTCTTCCATGAGTTCCAATAGTCCCTTGGTGGAGTCTTTTGGATACCCTGTATATTGAATGATGTCATATTCAAATAGGAATAGTTTGATTTCCTCCTTTCTAATTTATATCCCTTTAATTTCTTTTTCTTGCCTGATGGCTCTGGCTACAACTTCTAGGACTTTTTGAATAGCAGTGGTGAGAGTGGGCATCCTTGTCTGGTTCTGGATCTCAGTGGGAATGCTTCCAACTTTTCCCCATTCAATGGGATGCTGGACATTGGTTTCTCATAGATTGACTTGATTGTGTTGAGGAGTGTTCCTATTACCAGATTTTCTTAGAGTTTCATCACGAAAGGGTGTGATATTTTATCAAATACATTCTCTGCATCTGTTGAGACAATGATATGGTTTTTGTTCTTCAGTCTGTTAATATGATGTATCACATTGGTTTGTGAATGTTGAATCATCCCTGCATACCAGGGAAAATTCCCATTTGGTCTGGATGAATGATCTTTCTGATGTGTTGTTGGATTCCATTGTCTAGAATATTGTTGAGGATGTTTTTGTCTATGTTCATCATGGAAATTGGTCTATAGTCCCTTTTCACTTTTGCATCTTTATTAGGTTTAGGAATTAAGGTGATGCTGGCTTCATAGAAAGAATTTGGGTGGATTCCCTCCCATTCAATTGTTTTGAATAGCTTGAGAAGAATTGGAGTTAGTTCGTTATATGTCTGGGAAAATTCAGCAGTGAAATCATCCAGTCCTGGGCTTTTCTTTCTTGGGAGAATCTTTATTGCTGATTCAATTTCTGTCATTGTTATGGGTTGTTTAAGTTTTCTTTGTTGTCACAGCTCAATTTAGGTAGGTTGAATGTGTCTGGAATCTATCCATTTCTTCTAGGTTTCCTACTTTTTTTGTATACAGCTCTTTGTTGTAATTTCTGATGTTTCTTCTTATTTCTGTGTTGTCCATTGTTACTTTTTCTTTTTCATCTCTATTAATTTCAGTCTTCTTTATCCTTTTTGGTTACTTGGGCCAATGGCATTTCAGCTTTGTTTATTTTTTGAAAAAAAGAGCTCTTCATTCTGCTGGTCTTTTGTAGTTTTCTTTTTGTTTCAATTCTTATTTCTTCTCCAATTTTAATTATTTCTTTTCTCTAGTATTGGTTTTGTTTGCTGTTTATTTTCTAGATCCTTGAGATGCATTGATCATTTATTTGGTACCTTTCCAATTTCTTGATGTAGGCACCAATTGCTGTAAACTTTCCTCCTCTTAACACTGCTTTTGCTGTATCCCATAAGTTTGATATGTTGTGTTGTTATCTTTGTTTGCTTCCAGGAAGTTTTTGATTTCTCTTTTGATTTATTTTATGACCCACTGTTCATTCAGGAGCATGTTTTTTAGTCTCCATGTGTTTGCATATGCTCTAGGGATTCCTGAGTTGTTAATTTCCAGCTTCATTTCATTGTGGTCTGAGAAGATGCATGATATGATTTTGATTCTTTTGAATTTGCTGAGACTTGCTTTATGGCCTAGTATGTGGTCAGTCCTAGAGAAAGTTCCATGCACTGCTGAGAAGAATGTGTATTCTTTTTTTTTAAAGATTTTTATTTATTTACTTGACAGGTAGAGTTACAGACAGTGAGAGAGGGAGACAGAAAGTTCCTCCCTCTGTTGGTTCACTCCTCAAATGGCCACACTGGCCGCAACTGCACCAATCTAATGCTGGAACTTCCACGTGGGTGCAGGGACCCAACCACTTGGGCCATCCTCCACTGCCTTCCCAGGCCATGGCAGAGAGCTGGACTGGAAGATGAGCAACCAGGACTAGAACCTGGCGCCCATATGGGATGCTGGTGCCGCAGGCGGAGAATTAATCTGTGCGCCACGGTGCTGGCCCCCGAAGAATGTGTATTCTTTAAGTGTAGGATGAAAGGTTCTGTAGATATCTGTTAGATCCATTTGGTCCTAAGTGTCAATTAAATCTGCTGTTTCCTTGTTGATTTTCTGTCTGTCCATTGCTGAAAGTGGGGTATTGAAGTCTCCCATACTATTGTATTGGAGTCTAAGTCTCCCTTTAAGTCCCTTAACATGTCTTTTAAATAGCCCAGTGGCCTGTAATTAGATGCATACACATTTATAATAGTTACATCTTACTGTTTCATTGACCCTTAATCATTATATAGTGCCCCTCTTTGTCTCTCTTAACATTTTTGTGTTAAGGTTTATTTTGTCTGATATTAAGATGGCTAAGCCAGCTCTTCTTTAGTTTCTATTGTCATGGAATATCTTTTTCCATCCTTTCACTTTCAGTCTGCATGTATCATTGTTGGAAAGATGTGTTTCTTGTAAGCAGCAAGTAGATGGGTTTTGTTTTTTAATCCATTCAGCCAGTCTGTATCTTTTAACTGGAAAGTTGATGCCATTTACATTCAGTGTGACTACTGATACGTAGTGACTTTGCCCTGCCATTTTCCAAAGATATATCTAATATATACTTTGAACTTCCTGTGATCTTTTACTGAGAGATTTTCTTCCTTTACCTTCTTTCATATTGATGACCATGTTTCTGTGTTTAAGCATCTTTTGCAGGGCTGGATAAGTGGTGACAAATTCTTTCAATTTCTTTTTGCTATGAAATGTCTTTATTTCACCTTAATTCACAAATGAGAGCTTTGAAGGATATAATATTCTGGGATGGTAGTTATTTTCTCTTAGTACTTGAGCTGTATCTTGCCTTTCCCTCCTAGCCTGTAGGGTTTCTGATGAGAAGTCTGCTGTGAGTCTAATTGGAGATCCGCTGAGAGTAATCTGATGTTTCTCTCTTGTACATTTTAGAATATTTTCTTTATGTTTCACTGTGGTGAGTTTGATTACAATGTGTCATGGAGAGGATCTTTTCTGATCATGTTTGTTGGGAGTTCTGTGTGCTTCCTGTACTTGGATATCTCTTTGTTTCTCCAAACCCGGGAAGTTTTCTGCTAGTGTCTCACTAAAAAGGCCTTCTAATCCTTTCTCTCTCTCCATGCCTTCAGGAATTCCTAAACCCAAATGTTGTTTTTTTTTTTTTTAAATAGTATCCTGTAGATTACCAACAATATATTGTAGATTTCTAATTTCTTCTTGTCTTTGGTTTGACTGTATACTTTCCCGTGCTCTGTCTTCTAAGTCCAATATTCTCTCTTCTGCCTAACTGATTCTGTTTTTAAGGCTCTCTAATGTGATTTTTGTTTGTTCTATTGAATCCTTCATTTCATTTTGATTTCTCTTCAATATCTCAATTTCATGTTCTATTGAATTCCTCACTTCATTTTGATTCCTCCTTAAGATTTCATTTTCATGAAAGAGATTTTCTTTCATGTCCTGAATGGATTTCAGTAGTTTGTGTGTTTGCTTTTGATTACTTCTAAATATTCTTATCATCAATTCCATTTCTTGCATTTCTTCTATCTTGTCTTCTTCATAATCTTGTATTGAAGTGTCATGTTCTTTTGGGAGCATCATGCTGTCTTCCTTATTCTTGTTTCCTCAGTTATTGTGTTTGTTATTCAGCATTTGTGGAGATATTCCTTGGTTTCTTTTTATTTTTCCACTGTGGTGGCTTTTCTCATTGTACTGATTCTGTAGATAGGTCCATTTGTTCTATAGAGTCAATTAACTCTGTTTCCCTGCTGATTTTCTGTCTAATTTATGTGTCTATTACTGAAAGTGGGGTATTGAAGTCCCCCATTACTATTGTGTTTGAGTCTATGTTTCCTTTTAGGTTCCTTAGCATTTCTTTTGAATAACTAGGTACCCTATAATTAGGTGCAAATACGGTTATAATAGTGACACCTTCTTATTGAATTGATCCTGTAATCATTTCATAGTGCTCTTCATTGTCTCTTTTAACAGTTTTTGAGTTAAAGTATATTTTGTCTGATATTAAGCTGGCTACACCAGCTCTTTTTTTTGGTTATTGTCAGCATGGAATATCTTTTTGCATCTTTTTACTTTCAGTCTGCATGCATCTTTGTTGGTGTGATATGTTTCTTATAGGCAGTATAGATGGGTTTTGTTTTTTAATCCATTCAGCTAGTCTGTGTCTTTTAATTGGGAATTGAATTGGAACAATACATTCAAGGTGACTATTGATAAGTAATGACTTGGCCCTGCCAATTTTCCAAAAAGATTCTTATTTTTCACTTTGAATTTCCTTTGTGCTTTTACTGGGAGTTTTTCTGCCTTTACAGTCTTTCATAGTGATGACCATGTTTCTGTGTTTCTGTTTGTAGCACTTCCTTAAGCATCTTTTGTAGGGCTGGACTGGTAGTGACAAATTCTTTCAATTTCTGTTTTTTTTTTTTTTTTTTTTTAATGGAAGATCTTTATTTCACCTTGATTCATAAATGAGAGCTTTATTGTGTACAGTATTTTGGCTTAACAGTTTTTTTTTTCTTTAAAGAGTTGGAATATATCTTGCCATTCTCTCCTAGCCTGTGGGGTTTCTGATGAGAATTCTGCTGTGAGTCTAATTGGAGATCCTCTGAAAATAACCTGGAATTTCTCTTGTGTGCATTTTAGAATATTTTCTTTATGTTTTACTGTATCCTGGTGAAGATCTTTTCTGATCATGTCTATTAGGAGTTCTATGTGCTTTCTATGTTTGGGTGTCACTTTCTTTCTCCAAATTAGGGAAGTTTTCTATTATTTCACTGAAAAGGCCTTCTGTTCCTTTCTCTATCCATGCCTTCAAGAACTCCTAAAACTTGTCTGTTGGGTCATTGGTTGTATCATATAGATTACCAACAGTGTTTTTTAGTTTTCTCATTTTTTCTTCTTGTTTTTGGTCTGAACGTATAATTTCCTGTGATTTGTCTTCTAAGTTGGATATTCTTTTTTCTTCTTCACCAATTCTGTTAAGACTTTCTAATATATTTTTTATTTGTTCTATTGACATCTTCATATCCAAGATTTCATTTTGATTTCTCTTTCTGATCTCAATTTTGTGTGATAATTTTTCTTTCATGTCATGTATGGGTCTCATCAGTTCATGCATTTGCTTCTGATTACTTCTAAATAATCCTACAATCAATTTTTTAAATCCCATCCCTGGCATTTTTTCAATCTCTCTATCTTCACCTCAGGTATTGAAATGTATTCTTTTGGGTGCATCATGTTGTGTTCCTTATTCTTATTTCTTAAATTGGTACATTTATTATTTGACACTCATGGAGATACTCATTGGTTTCTTCTTTGTTGTTTTTCACTGTGTCTACTTTTATCTTTGGGCAGTCTCTGTGTATTGGTGGAATGTCTATTTTTTCAGTGAATACTTAGATGTTTGTGGTGTGGCCAGGAAGCTCTGTTCAGTGCTCTAGGGTACAAGGAGTATCTAAGGTGACACCCAGGTTGGGTGTGGTAAATCTCAGTTTTCTTTTTTTTTTTAAATCAGAGTGGAGGTTTGTTCTGCTCTGTTGGCATAAACTCAGCTCACCTTTCTTCCTCAAAGGATACCAGTGCCTGGGTGCTAGCCCCTATAGGTATAATGGTCATCCACACTGCCACAAGGATCACTCAAAGGATCTGTGCAGTCTTCAGTGTGAGCACAGAATCCCCAGCAATGTCCCTCACCAGAGAACCAGGGAGGACTTATCATGTAGATTCTCCCACAGTGACTGCCCGGAGTCCCAGCCACACCTTGAGCCCTCCCACACAGCCTCAGTATTTTCTCATCCTGGCACAAAAGCCTCTTATAGTCATGAACACCCAGCCCCATTTCAATTCTCCCTGCCAGATCCAGGAGTCTCTGCTAGGCTGGTTGCTGGGTGTGGACATGAGTTGGCACAGCTGTTATGTATTTCCAAAATGGCACCCACTCTCTATCAGCTTATTACAGCTGATAGAGATCAGGGAGAGAGAAATGTGCACCCCCTTTTTTTCTCCTGTAGTTTTGCAGATACAGTATTCCCCACAGAACTCTAAGCCAGATTTCCTCTAGCTCTTCATGCAGTTTTATCACCAGTGACTTGGGCTGCTACCATCTGGTTTCACCTCACTCTCTAATGCTGGTTCAGAGGCTCTTGGCTGTTGGGGTCCTGAGTTGTGCATGTCCACATCCTCCACGTAGGTCTACTGTGTCCCTCTACTTTTTGTGGCATTTTCTCTGTTGTTTTCTCCCTAGGTCTTCCCTGAGACTGGACTCTCTACTTTTTAAAAACTCTCTTAGTATTATTTTTAATTATGTATTTAAATATTGAAAAATTACCAGATCGATAATTGGTTATTGACATAAATAAGCCACAGCAATTCATGTATTTAATGAAATACAGCTTACGTAGCAAATTGTTTTGCTTCAATCTTTTTTTCAAAAATGTACTCTTAGTAAGATCCAGATTTTAGATTAAAATTATTACATCCTAAAATCCATGGATAGGAAGAAACACTTAAATTGATTTGTGCAAAAGGACAGCCATCTCAAGGACCAAATGAGGTGTTGTGAATGCTTGCCTTCTCTCTGGCTAATGCTGGACACATATTTTCACACAGGTCTGCCAAAAGAACATGAAAGCCTAAATGCTGACTTCAAGAAGTCTTCTTAAGAACTTGAATTCAGTGGTGTGCATTGTGGTGTCATAGGTTAGGCTACCACCTAGGTAGCCTAGGTCAAAGCACTCTTCTTCCTCTGTTTCCAATTCAGAGTCATGCTAATGTGCTTGAGAGGCAAGAGATGAGAGCCCAAGAATTTAGATTTCTATCATCCTTGTGGGATACATGGGAGACCTGGATGGATTTCCTGGCTCCTGGCTGTTGCAGGCATTTGGGGAGTGAACCAGAGTATGCAAGATCTCTCCGTGTGTGTGTGTGTGTATGTATCTGTATCTGTCTATCTTTCTGTCTGCCTCTCACCCTTTCAAATAAATAAATATTTAGGGAAAAACCCTAAGTTGAACCAAAACTGTATATAAGAATATCTTAAAAGATATACTGAGCTATAAAGCATTTTTGGTATATTCAATCCTTACAAATATTTTTTATGGATAGAAAATTTTTAAAATATTTACTATATATACTATATACACACATACATACTTATGTATGTGTACTCATTCCCATCTATCTGAGTATTCCTCAATCCAGTGAAGTTGACATCCAAAGTTAACAATTAGCAATCCCAAGTCCACTCTTGTCATCTTAGCACCTACATGCATCTCCTTTATATTTTTAAGTCCCGATGATAAATCTAATTACAGAAACCCATAAAACAATTAAAGAAGCTCATTGTTAAAATTCTGTTTGTCTAGAACCACTCCTGGTACAAAAAAACCACGTTTTGGTCAGGATTCTCCAGAGAAGCAGAACTGATAAGGATATATGTGGGTGTGTGTTTATGGGTGTGTGTATAAACATATATATGTAAAAAATATAATATATAATATATAAGATACATAATATATAATATGTTTTATATAATATATATAAAATCAATTTTCTTGATTTACTTTTTATATTCTGACATGCATGTGTCTTACCTACAAGTGAGAGTGGTTACTATTTCTCACACATTAGGTCCAATGAGCATAATGACCTCCATGTGGAAGGGAAAGGCTATCAAGATTCCCAAAAACTAAATCATGATATAGTGGTGGAGGATTGTAGACTTCTGTGATAGCATGGTGAAGGTGTTCTACTGGTCTTACCAGCTGAAGACAAACAACTTCTGTTGGCCTTATGATCAGACATTGAGGAAAAAAAATTTGCCAGATCAATAAACTGCATACTAGGTACCAGGAGATGCATTAATTTGCTCAAGCAAAGAAAGCACATCTGGTACAACAGATGCAATTGGAGTCACCATTTGGTTTAGCTTATGATCATCCCTGGTCATTTTTCAAGATCCATCTGTTTTCTGCACAGGCCAAATAAGGGAGGTGATTGGCGATATGGTGGGAATCACTACCTATTATCCTTAAATCCTTGATGCGGGCTTTATCCTCTGAAACTCTTCTGTGGATGGGGTATTGCTTTTGATTTATGATTTTTCTAGGTAGAGATAGCTCTAATAGCTTCTATTGGGCCTTTACCACCATAATCGCCCTTATCCTACATGTTAGGAAGTCAATGTGGCTATTCTGCCAGCTGCTGACAATATCTGTTCCAATTATACATTCTGAAACTGGGGAAATGACCACAGGATGGCTTTGGAGACCCACCATGAGTTGGACCTGAGCTAAAACTCCATCCCTGCAAGCTTCTATTCTGACTGGAGTCCATAGATATTTTGAGTCTGCTGGAATCAATATCAGCTCAGAACCAGTGTCTAGTAGTCACTGAAAATTCTTATTATTTCCTTTTGTCCAGTGCACGATTAACCTAGCAAAAGGCAGTAGGTCCATTTGAAGAGGGGTTAGAGAAAGGTCAGCAGGGCAAATTTTTGATAATGTGTTGTCTTTCCTCAAGAGGACCCAGATTCCTTTTCATTCAAGAAATTCTTTGTAAACTACTCCAGTCTGGAAATTGTTTTTAATATTTGAGTTAGACTTTTTTTTCACTTGAACTTGATATTTTCTGCATATTACTCTGCATTCTTACTTTTAGAGACCCATTTGTAAAGACCTCAATACTCATAGCTGGGTGGGGTATGGAGGTGATGGTTAAAGCTTTTCCTTTTGATTTTTTTTTTTTTTCAGTTAAGTACTTAGTTTTTTCACAGTATTCACTTCAAAACTGTTCTGGTTTCTAATTTTCCAGTTCCAAAGCTGCTTCTACCTTTTTAGATAGTTGTTAGAGCAAGACTGCACTCTTCTGGTACCAATGCCCATCTTAGTTCATTCTGTGCTTCTTTCACAGAATACTTAAGATTGAATGATTTATTTTATTTTTTTTTAAGATGTATTATTTGAAAGTCAGAGTTACACACACACACACACACAGAGAGAGAGAGAGAGAGAGAGAGAGGTCTTCCATCCGATGGTTCACTCCCCAATTGGCCGCAATGGCCAGAGCTACGCCAATCCGAAGCCAGGAGCCAGGAGCCAGGAGCCAGGAGCTTCTTCCGGGTCTCCCACATGGGTGCAGGGGCCAAAGGACTTGGGCCATCTTCTACTGCTTTCCCTGGCCATAGCAGAAAGCTGGATTGGAAGTGGAGCAGCCAGCCAGCCCATATGGGATGCTGGCGCTTCAGGCCAGGGTGTTAACCTGCTGCACAACAGCACTGGCCCCAAGATTGAATGATTTATAAAGATGAAGATAATTAATTTTCTCATAGTTATAGAGGCTGGAAAGCCCAAGACCAAGGCTCTGGCATCAGGAGAGGAGTTCTTGCTGTTGTCCTTACGCAATGGAAAGTGGGAGGGCAGGAAAGGAACTTATCAGATGATGGCACTTTGATTTAGTACTTTTTAGTCTCCAGACTATGAGGAAATGAATATCTGTTTTTTAAAAATTCAAACAACAAGCAACTTCTCTTATAAAATATATTTCTTTAATCATTAAAAGGGAACTACTGGCAATGCTTTCTCTTTTAGTTCTCTCTCCCTCTTTTTTGTAATAGCTCTCTGTGGGTCCAACCGGCATGCTTTTTCTATATTTAATAGTTTGGTTCTTTTTCTTATTTTACATTCTAGTATAAATGCATTTATAATAAGGATAATAATATCCCTTTGGCACCTTTAAAATAGTAACCAAGTTTTATGCCTTTGGAGGTTTATTTGTTAGCTCACTTAAGGGTGAAAGACAGTGATTTAGGGTTTTCTAAATCAGTTAGTTTTGGACAATTTTCTAACTTCTACCCCTATCAATACCTAATTTTTTTGCAATGCAGATTTCATTATTTTCAAAAATAGCATGGACACATTCTAGTATATTTTACCAAGAAACACATTTTTATAATAGCAAATACATTATTTACTTATCTTTTAGGCAAAAGTAGGGAAATGGCCTTATAGAAATGACTTTAAAAATTATCTTCTATAAAATAGAAAGTAAACTTACACCAAATATTATAACACAGGGCTGTACTCTTCATTGTTCCTTATGACCAGGGACTAACAACTGGGGACTCTGCCTGATTCTCATTGACTTTCGGGTTTTAGCTTATCTTCCTATTGCCCTTCTCCTTCCTTTGCTACTTCTTCCCCAAGACGTAGTCAGGTGTTCATTCTTATTATTGTTCATGTGATAAATAATAAATTAGCAGGAGAAAGTTTAAAAATACAGATTTTACGTGATGATAGAAATGAGAAACAAGTTCTGGAGATAACTTCCCTTGAGTGAGATAATTAGGAAATGTGACAGTTAAAGTCAATTGGAGGCATGCCTATGGGAGACAGACATCTAAAATGGTACAGAATGATGAAGGATAGGAACCTGATTCAGCAAATGATGGAAGGCCAAGTAGGCTGGTGCAGTCAGAAATCTGAAGCAGGCCTGGAGGGAGGAGCTAATGCACTTAGACAGTCTGTCAGGTGAGAGGTTTCTCTGAGTCTAACGTCATAGGCAAACCGTAAACTTCTTGCAAATCAAGGCTATTCTATGCTTTCTTTCTTGTCTCTCTGTAAATATGTATTGTTTTTATGTTTTAAACTAATGCTTCCTTCACCTGCAAAATTGTTGATGAGGATGATAAGAATAATAAATTGTGGGGCCAGTGCTGTGGCTCAATGGGTTAATGCCCTGGCCTAAAGTGCCGGCATCCCATATGGGTGCCAGTTCAAGACCCGGCTGCTCCACTTGCTGTCTAGCTCTCTGCTATGGCCTGGGAAAGCAGTAGAAGATGGCCCAACTCTTTGGGCCCCTGAACCCACGTGGGAGACCCAGAAGCTCCTGGCTCCTGGCTTCGGATTGGCGCAGCTCTGGCTGTTGTGGACATTTGGGGTTGAACCACCGATGGAAGACCTCTCTCTGTCTCTCTGCCTCTCCTCTCTCTGTGTAACTCTGACTTTCAAATAAATAAATAAATATATTTTAAAAAAAGAATAATAATGGAATGGGAGAGGGATGTGAGTGGGAGGGAAATTATGGGGGGGGGGCCATTGTAATCCACTAACTGTACTTTGAAAATTTATATTTACTAAATAAAAAAATAATAATAAACTCCATTAATCCACCTGAATACTTCTCCATGATTCCTCTTATGCAAAGTATGAGAGCCTGAGTGCTCACTATGCATTGTCACTTACGTTGCCCTAAACTCAGCTTCCCATCAGAATAACTAATCTGATGGAAATGTATATATTACTCATGATGCTGTTGTATCTTTCTCTGTCTCTCAGTGTCATGCTCTCTGTGACTTCAAGGAATCACATAGCAGAATCAATTTTTCCACTAACATTCTTCCCAGAAATCTTAGCTCATGGACTTGAAAATAAAACTCAATGCATCATGATTAATGACACACAAAATTTTTTTCTGTAATGAATTTAGGGTCTCTTTTATTACAGTCCTTTTTTTGTGTACAGAGTACCCAGACATAGTTACTGTTAACTAGTGTTTTTTTTTTTTTAAGGCATTTCATGACTACAGCAAACAAAGAATAAATGCTGCCAGATCAATTAGAAGTACTTAAAGGAATTTGAAGAATGTAAAACAAAATTGGAGTAGAGATCAAGGTACTATTTTGAAATGTAAAATGGAAATAGAATTATCAGGACTTGGCAGTCAGATGTTGAGTGTGAGATAAAGGGAGGAGTGAATTTTTTTTTCATGTTCTAACTACAGTAGGAACGGTTGAAAGATGCAGAGCATTGTTTTCCTAGGGAAAAAGATGTCAAGACTTTGTTATTTTGTTGTGAAAAATAGGTAGAAAAGACATGTTGCATTAAGTCATTGTATCAGTGTATTTTGTTAAGGTCTTTAATGTTTCAAGCATCAGAGGTAAACTTTAGTCAATTTATATGGTGAGATTTTATTATAAGGATGTGATGAGAATAAGGAAAATAGGAAAGTGAATTTTTTTCTGTATATAATGCCATTTAAGCAACCAGTTTCTCACTGTATCAGCAGCATGCCTGTGTTATTTCTTTTAATGCAGCGAACTTTTATGTTGACTCAGTTGTTCTCTCCCTTTACTTTCACTGCCACTGCTGAATATTTTCTCTTCTCTTGTCCATTGTTTGAACTTAATTTCAGGTCTGATGGAAACTCATCGCTTTTATTATTGATTCTACAATCTCAAGGCACCTTCTTCTGGCCTTCCCTCTGTGGGTCTTTTGAATTGGCTACAGTTGCAACTACTGGCTCATTCCTTGGTGTGTTCAGTACTATATTCTGTCTTGTTTTTATTCCAAAGCTTTCAAACCTCAGTAATTAGGTGTTGAATTTCATACAAAACTGTTTTTAATGAATACTTATTTTTCAGAAATATAGAAATATAATTAATTTTATGAGTATGATTTTTTGAATCTCCATTTTCACACCTGAATTTTTCCAATTGTGTAAAAGAGTTTTAGTGAGGAAAAAAAAAATCCTTCTTTTAACAAATATCCATTAAGAAACTGCCAAATGCCAGCAGTTAAAGTACTAAGACACAAGGAAGTAGAAAATGTGAAGATATAATTGGTCAGACAAGGGAAAAATATAAGCACATAATTATGCTACAGTAATGTAAAAGTGAAAATCAATGTATATACCAACATTTCAGGGAGTACAACAGGAATGATTATGTGTATAGAGGGAAAAGAAGGCTTTTCTGCAAGTTGTGGTATTGGAGCTTCTTTAGTGAATAGAAAGAAATAGAAATGTTATAGGCAGAAGGAACATCTGTTCCTATAGATTCTAAGCCATTCTCTTTTGTTATTACTTTTGCTGATATAATTTGCTACTTCTTTATGGGACCAAGTATCCTTTCATATGATATAAAAAGTATGCTATATAGAAGATAAATAACATGAAAAATTACAGTTAGATACCATAACTTATATAGTATGACCTAAAATATTCGTTCTAATATTCCAAAGAGTCTATAGTTCTTTTTAAAAAATGTTTGTTCATTATTTTTATTATTTGAAAGGCAAAGAAAAGACAAAGTAGGAGAGAGAAAGAGAGAGATAGGAGAGAGAAAGAGAGAGAAAAAGAGAGAGAGAGAGAGAGAGATTGATCTTCCACTGGTTGACTGATTCTCCAAATGCCTACAGCATCCAGAGCTTGACCAGGCTGAAGCGAAGCCAGAAGCCTGCAGCCACATTTGAGTGTCCCACATGGTTGTCAGGGAATCAAGTACTAGAGATATTACTTGCTGCATTATAGGGAGTGAATCAGTAGGAAGCTGGATCAGAAGGTGACAAAAATATACATTGACTCAATTAAAACATCAGTTAAGTATATTAATTTAACATCCTCACAAGTAGCTGATCATTTAAGTTGCTTGACCATTTCCTAGTTTTAGACCACTAAATACAAAGAGAAATAATAACGGCCTCTCACAGAAATTTCTGTTCTAGAATATGATTTTATAAATTTTAGAACATTCATATGTTTAAAAATCTATCGAGTTTTACAATGGACCAGATAATGTTAATATTGGAGTCTACTACTTGTTTAAGTCTCCTTATATAGAATTGAAAATTTGTCAGATATTTGTTTCATTGAAACTTACGGAAATTAAAAAAAATCATTATTGACGTCTCCTTTATATATTAGATTTATGTAATGATCAGAATCTTACATTCTAGAGGTTGAGTTTAGGTAAGCAATTGTCTGCTAAAAAGTAAATCTTAGTCAAGAAGGAGTTTCAGGAGGAATTTAGAGTCTTAAACAGTTAGAAGACCATGCAATGAAGACCTTCATGATTCAACAGTTAGCTTTCTGACTCATGCCTTCTGAGTCAAGTATTTCAAGCAATCCAGCTGTTTTCTTTCTCATCAGAAAAAAAAATATTAGTGGAGTTCCAAGGATGAGAGGAAGCCTTTTAGAAACATTTATTGACGCCTTCACCATCTGTGATCTTACACTGCAAGGGAACAAATTTTTTATATTCCTAGGATCCCAGATTTCCATCTGGACTCTAGATGTTTAGCTAAGTCTGTTGGCCATTTGAATTTATTTGAATTTCCTCTTTTGAAAAGCATCTGTTCAAGTCCTTTGACCATTTATTAATTGGATTGTTTGTTTTGTTGTTGTTGAGTATCTTGAACTCTTTATAGATTCTGGATATTAATCTTTTATCAGTTGCATAGTTTGCAAATATTTTCTCCCATTCTGTTGGTTGCCTGTATACTTTGCTGAGTGTTTCTTTTGCAGTGCAAAAGCTTTTTAGCTTGATGTAATCCCATTTGTCAATTTTGGCTTAGATTGCCTGTGTCTTTGGATTTTTCAGGAAGTCTTTTCCTATGCCCATGTCTTGCAGGGTTTTCCCAATATTCTCTAGTAATTTGATGATATCAGGTCATAGAGTTAGGTCCTTGGTCCATTTTGAATGGATTTTTGTGTAAGGTGTAAGGTTGGGGGTCTAGTTTCATACTTCTGCATGTGGAGATCCAGGTTTCCCAGTACCGTTTGTTGAAGAGAGTGTCCTTGCTCCAGGGATTGATTTTATCTCCTTTGTCAAAAATCAGTTGGTTGTAGGTACATGGATTGATTTCTGGAGTTTCTGTTCTGTTCCATTGGTCTACATATGTATTTTTTTGCCAGTACTAGGCTGTTTTGATTATAACTTACCTGTAGTATGTCTTGAAATCTGGTATTGTGATGCATCTGGCTTTGTCTTTTTGTTGTATAAGATTGCTTTAGCTATTCAGGATCTCTTGTGTTTCCATATGACTTTTAGCATTGTTGTTTCTAGAAGTAAGAAGAATGTTATTGATATTTTCTTCCAAAGGTTTATTTATTTATTTCAAAGAGAGAGAAGGAGAAACAGAAAGAAATCTTCCATCTGCTGGTTCACTCCCCAAATAGCTGCAATAGGTGTAGCTGGACCAGTCTGAAGCCAGGATCCAGGAGCTTCGGGTCTCCTTCAAGGACTTGTGCCATCTTCTGCTGCTTTCCCAAGTGCATTAGCAAGGAGCTAGATCAGTAGTGGAGTAGTTGGGAATCTAACCAGTGCCCATACAGGATGCCTGTGCCACAGCAAGTGGCTTTACCCATTATACCATAGCACTGGCCCCATGTCATTGGTATTTTGATTGAGATCACATTGACTCTAAATTGGTTTTGGTAGTATTGATAGTTTGATGATATTAATTCTTTCAATCCAAAAACATGGAAGATTTTTCCAACTTTTTTTGTATATTCTTCTATTTCTTTTTTTAGTGTTTTGTGCTTTTCATCTTAGAGATTTTTAACATCCTCGGTTAAATTTATTCCAAGATATTTAATTCTTTTTGCAGTTGTTGTGAATGAGATTGATTTTAAAAGTTATTTCTTGCCAGCACCGTGGCTCACTTGGCTAATCCTCCGCTTGTGGCGCTGGCACCCTGGGTTCTAGTCCCGGTCGGGGCGCCGGATTCTGTCCTGGTTGCTCCTCTTCCACTCCAGCTTTCTGCTGTGGCCCAGGAGTGCAGTGGAGGATGGCCCAAGTGCTTGGGCCCTGCACCCGCATGGGAGACCATGAGAAGCACCTGGCTCCTGGCTTCAGATCAGCGCCGTGCGCTGGCCGCAGCCGCCATTAGGGGGTGAACCAACGGATAAAGGAAGACCTTTCTCTCTCTCTCTCTCACTGTCCACTCTGCCTGTCAAAAAACAAAAAAAAAGTTATTTCTCATCCATGGCATTGTCTGTGAATAAAAAGGTTATTGATTTTTGTGTTTAATTTTAAATCCTGCTACTTTACCGCACTCTTTTATAAGTTCTGATAGTCTCTTAGTGGAATCTTTTGGTTCCTCTATTTATAGAATCATATCATCTGTAAATAGGGAGAATTTTCTTTCTTTCCAGTTTGTATTGCTTTGATTTTTTTTTCTTGCTTAATGACTCTGGCTAAAACTTGCAGGACTGATTGTAATAGTAATAGTGAGAGTATGAATGCTTGTCCGTTTCTGGATCTCAGTGGGAATACTTAGAACTTTCCCCATTCAATAAAATGAGGGCTGTGGGCTTATCATAAATTTCCTTGATTGTATTAAAGAATGTTTCTTCTATACCCAATTTGCTTAAGGTTTTTATTATAAAAGGTTGTTGTATTTTATGAAATGTTTTCTCTGCATCTATTGAGATAATCATATAGCTTTTCTTCTTCAGTTTGTTAATGTGATGTATCACATTTATTGATTTGAAAATGTGGAACCATCCCTGCATACCATGGATAAATTCCATGTGGTCCAGGTAAATGATGTTTCTGATGTGTTGTTGGGTTCGATTAACTAGTATTTTGTTGATGATTTTTACATGTATATTCATCAGGAATATTGGTATATAGTTGTCTTTCTCTGTTGTATCTTTTTCTGGCTTAGGAATTAAGATGGTGTTGGCTTTCTAGAAGGAATTTGGGAGGATTCCCTCCCTTTCAGTTGTTTTGAATAGCTTGAGAAGAATTGTTCAGTCTCCATGTGTTTGCATATATCCTGGATATTCTTGAGTTGTTAATTTCCTGCTTCATTCCATTGTGGTCAGAAAGGATGTATGGTATGATTTCAATTTTTTTTTTTTGATTTATGGCCTAGCATATAGTCTATCCTAAAGAAAGTTCCTTGCACTGATGAGAAGAATGCGTATTCTCTAACTGAGGAAAAAAATGTTCTGTAGGTATCAGGTCTATTTGGTCATAGTGTAGATAAGCTCTGTTGATTCTTTGTTGCTTTTCTGTCTATTAATCTGTCCATTTATGAAATTGGGATGTTGAAATCCCCCATAACTATTGTATTGGAATCTATATCTCTTTTGAGATCCATTAATGTTTCTTTTAAATAGCCAGGCACTCTGGCATTGGGTGCATATACACTTATTGTAATTGTTATACTGTGCCCTTCTTTGTCTCTTCTAACACTTTTTGTGTTGAAGTCTATTTTGTCTGATATTAGGATGGCTACAGCTGATTTTCTTTTGCTTTCCATTAGCATTGAGTATCTTTTTATATTCTTTATTTTTTTTTTTTGACAGTCAGAGTGGACAGTGAGAGAGAGAGAGACAGAGAGAAAGGTCTTCCTTTTTTCCGTTGGTTCACCCTCCAATGGCCGCTGAGGCCGGTGCACCACGCTGATCCGAAGCTAGGAGCCAGGTGCTTCTCATGGTCTCCCATGCGGGTGCAGGGGCCCAAGCACTTGGGCCATCCTCCACTGCCTTCCCAGGCCACAGCAGAAAGCTGGAGTGGAAGAGGAGCAACCGGGACAGAATCCAGCGCCCTGACCGGGACTAGAACCTGGTGTGCCGGTGCCGCAGGCAGAGGATTAGCCAAGTGACCATGTCGCTGGCCTGTATTCTTTCACTTTTAGTCTTTTTGTATCTTTGTTGATGAGGTGTGTTTCTTTTTTTTTTTTTTAAGATTTTTATTTATTTGCTTACAAGCCAGAGTTACCCAGAGAGAGGAGAGGTAGAGAGAGAGAGAGAGAGAGAGAGAGAGAGAGATTGGTAGGTCTTCCATCTGATGGTTCACTCCCCAATTGGCCACAACGGCTGTAGCTGTGCTGATCCAAAGCCAGGGGCCAGGAGCTTCATCCAGGTCTCCCACATGGATGCAGGGGCCCAAGAACTTGGGCCATCTTTTACTGTTTTCCCAGGCCATAGCAGAGAGCTAGATTGGAAATAGAGCAGCTGGATATTGAACCAGTGCCCATATGGGATGCTGGCGCTTCAGGCCAGGGTGTTAACCTGCTGTGCCACAGCGCTGGCCCCGAGGTGTGTTTCTTGTAGGCAGCAAATAGTTGGGGTCTTGTTTTTTAATCCCTTCAGCCAGCCTCTCTTTTAATTCGAGATTTGAGGCTACTTATGTTCAAGGTTACTGTTGATAAGTAATGACTTGGCCCTGCCATTTTCCCACAGATATTTCTATTGTTTGGTTTGGATTTCCTTTGTACATTTACTGAGGGATTTTCTACTTTTACATTCTTTCATAATAATAGCTATCTTTCTGTGTTTCTGTGTATAGCGCATCCTTTAGCATATTTTATAAGGCTGGATGAGTGGTGATAAATTCTTTCAATTTCTGTTTGTTTTGGAAGGTGTTTATTTCACCTTCGTTCATAAATGAGAGCTTTTCACGGTACAGTATTCTGGGTTGGCAGTTTTTTTCTTAATATTTCCACTGTGTCTCTGCATTCTGCTTCATGTACTTCTACATCCCTTTCTTATTCCAAATTGGGGAAGTTTTCTATAATCATTTCACTAAATAGGCCTTCTAATACATTCTCTCTTTCTACATCTTCAGGAACTCCTAAGATTATGTTGAGTCATTTGGTAGTATTCCATAAATCTCCAAGACTTTTTTAATGTGTCTAATTTTTTTCTTTTTTTGGGGGGGTATGACTGAAAAATTTCCAAAGGTTTTTCTTTTAGCTCAGATATTCTTTCTTTTGCCTCACCAAGTTTGTTGTTAAGGATTTACACTGTATTTTTTATTTGATATATCGAATTCTTTATTTCTAATATTTAATTTTGATTTCTCTTCAAAATCTCAATTTCATGGGAAATTTTTTCATTCATGTCATGTATGGATTTCTTTTTTAAAAAATGATTTATTTATTTGAAAGGCAGAAGCAGGGAGGGAGGGAGGGAGAGAGAGAGAGAGAGAGAGGGAGAGTAAGAGAAAGAGATTTTTTGTTCACTGGTTCACTTTCCAAATAGCTGTGATGGCTGGAGCTGATTCTGGCAGAAGCCAGGAACCTGGAACTCCATCTAGGTCTCCAAGGTGGATGACAGGGGACCATGTACTTGGGCCATCTTCTGTTGCTTTTCCCGGGAAGATCAGCATGGAGCTGTATGAGAAAGCAGAGCAGCTGGGACTCCAACCAGTGATCTAAAATGGGATGCTGGGGGCTAGCGCTGTGGCACAGTAGGTGCAGTAGGTTAATCCTCCGCTTGTAGTACCAGCATCCCATATGGGAGCTGATTCTAGTCCTGGCTGCTCATCTTCCAATATAGCTCTCTGCTCTGGCTTGGGAAAGCAGTAGAAAATGGCCCGAGTGCTTGGGCCCCTGCACCTGCTTGGAAGACTGGAAAGAAGCTCCTGGCTTCGGAGCAGCGCAGGTCCAGCAGTTGTGGCCATTTGGGGAGTGAACCAACAGACGGAAGACCTTTTTCTCTGTCTCTCCCTCTCACTGTCTGTATCACTACCTCTCAAATAAATAAATAAAAAATCTTAAAAAAATAAAATAAAATGGGATGCTAGAGTCTCAGGTGGTGCCTTAACCTGCTGCACCACAATACCAGTCAGTTCCTCAGTGTTAATGAACTATGTACACTCTATGAGATACTTTAACTTGCATTAATTTGTAGGGGTGGGTATATGCATATATACATATATAACTAAATATATACATATATGTGTTTTTAAATGTGTATACATTATTATTGATTGGTTTATATGCATATAGAATATACATCATACAATAATTTGATTTTAAGGTTTTTGCTATGTTATTTAAATCTACTGAAAAGATATACAGGACAAACATGCCTAATATGAAAAAGTGAAATCCAGATGCTCTAAATCTGAACTTTATAGTGCTGACATGATGAATCAAGTGGAAATTCAGTCACTGATCTTGTGTGGCAGGTCACAGCAAAAGGTAGGCCTGCTAAAAATATTGTATATAATTACCTTGGAGGTATGTGTTTAATGTGTATAGGAAATGCAAATGAATTTTTAGATTTGTGTCTATCCCCAGGATATTTCATTAGGCACATATAAATATTACCAAATCCAAAAAATATCGCAGTTATAAAACCTTTAAGATCTTAACTATTTCAAATAAGGGATACTCAATCTGTTGTGTGTTTAAAATAGTTTAAGTCATTTTGAAAAGGAGATAGTGGGGGACAGTACCGTGACACAGTAGGTTAATCCTCCGCCTGTGGTGCCGGTATCCCATATGGGCGCGGGTTCAAGACCCAGCTGCTCCACTTCCAATCCAGCTCTCTGCTATGGCCTGGGAAAGCAGTAGAAGATGGCACAACTGCTTGGGCCGCTGCACCCAGGTGGGAAACCAGGAAGAAGATCCTGGCTCCTGGCTTCGGAGTGGTGCAGCTCCAGCAGTTGCGGACACTCGGGGAGTGAACCAATGGATGGAAGCTCTTTCTGTCTCTTCTTTTCACTCTACCTCTCAAATGAATAAATAAAATCTTAAAAAAAAAAAAAAGGAAATATTGTCTTTCCTACTAGCTCCAGTGGTAGGAAAATTAGTTCCAGAAGATGTTTTATATTAATTTGTATATCAGAAACAGTACAAGCTCTGTGCTGGAAAATATAAATGTGTAGAAAGTTGATCTAGAAGCAGCTAAACTTTAGAGGAAAAAAAACTTCCTGGAAATACTGCCACTCACATGGGAGACCCAGGTTAAGTTTTTAATTACTGGCTTTGGCCTGGCCCAGCTGTTTCTCTTTCTCTCTCTCTCTCTCTCTTACTGTTTCTTTGCCTTTCAAATGCAATAAGTAAATAGAATTTTAAGAGAAAGTTAAAAATTGTGTAGAGAAATTGTCTAAATAGATTGCTAAATTGATAAATAGGATCACTGTGAAAGACCCAGGAGTATATACAAAGAATTCAGTAGCTGAGAAAATAAGGGAGCATTTGTGAATTGCTACACTGAGATACATTTAACAGGATGCTGGCATAGTAAGTCCTCTTTTTGACTTATTTTTAATAAAGTTTTATTTATTTTAAAGGCAGAGTAACAAAGAGGGGGAGGGAGGGAGGGAGGGAGGAAGGGAGAGAAAGAGAGAGAGAGAGGAAGAAAGAGAGAGAGAGAGAGAGATATCCATCAATTGGTTCACTATCTACATGGGTGGACCAGGGTGAAGATAGCACCAGGAACTTTATCTGGTTTTCCCACATGAGTTACAGGGCCTTATGTACTTGGAACATTATTTGCTGCCTTCCTAAGTGCATTAGCAGGAAGCTAGATAAAAAATGGAGCACTTGAGTCTTTTTGTGTAATAATGAACTCACAGAGAAATTAAGAAAGAAATCCCATTCACAATAGCCAAAAACCAATCAGATATTTAGGAACAAATTTAACCAAAGAAGAGAAAAATTTTTACAATGAAATGATCAAACATTGATGAAATAAATCATCAAGGACATAAAAAATGGAAATATATTCCTTGCACATAGATTCGAAGAATGAATATCATTAAAATGTTTATAATACAAAACAAAATGTCTAAATAATTTACATACTCCATGCACTCCCTATCAATTTACCAATAGCATTCTTTACAGAGTTAGGAAAAAAATCCTAAAATTCTTACGGATTTGAAAAGGACCCAAATAGCCAAAGTGATCCTGAACAAAAAAATTAAGCTGGAGGCATCACAATACCTGATTTCAAACATACTAAAAAACTACAGAAGGCTTCCATAGTCAAGAGCCTTGGGTGGTCACTGACATTATACATAAAAGTGTTAACTATTAAATTAGCAACAGGAGTTACTTTGTACTAACTCCCATGCAGGACCTCTCTCCTCAGTGAGTTGTATTATGAGATTTAACTATGATACTTGTTCTCAAGCAGTTTTTTGTGTGTGTGTGCTCATGTGTGTGCAAATTTTTGAAATCTTTACTTGGTGTAGAGTTGGTCTTCTGTGTGTAAAGTTAATTGAAAACAAATCTTAATGGAGAGTGGGACTGGGAAGGGGAGAGGGAGGAGTAGGTGGCTTGGGAGCATGGGTGGGAGGGCAGGTATGGAGGGAAGAATAACTATATTCCCAAAGTTGAACATATGAAATTTCTATTCCTTAAAAAATAATTAATTAAAAAAAGGTCTCATGAAAAGGCATACTATGAGAAAACTATGCAGGGAATTCGAACTTTTTTACACCAAAATAAATTCATCTTTTAATTTCAAAGAAAAAGATGTACAAATGGTAACAAATATATGAAAAAATGTTCAGAATCACTTTTCTAGTCATACTTAACCCCTTCTTCTCTCCCATCACTGTCAATTACTAATTTATTCTTTATAATATTATCATTTTGAAGCATTGGATGTATTGAATCATAGAGTATATAGTCCTTGGGACTGGCTTTTTTGTCTGTCAGCATAATGGCCTTGATTTCCACCCAAGTTGTTGCATATATATATCAATATTTTATTTCTTCTTAACTGTTCTGTAGTGTTCCATGGTGTGGATGAGTTGAGTTATCCACCTGTTTTAGGCCACTTTTGGTAATTATATTTTGACTATTACAGATAAAGCTGTTATAGACATTACTGTACAATTTCTGATGCAGATGTAAGTTTTCATTTCTAGTGAATAAATTTCTTCCCCCACAACCTTTTATCTGATACAATTTTTATGCAAATGTCTTAAATATTTCCAATATGTTATTGGGAACCATATCAGGCAGTGTGAAAATTTTTGTTTCAATGATCAAACACAATTTAAAAATGCAAGAGGAAAAAAAGTTTGTTTTGACCCATACTTTTGCTTTCTTTTGTGTGTGTGTGTCTATTCTTTTTTGTTTATGTCCCAAGATTGCTTCCTTTATCACTTTTCTGTTTCAAGAAATTTCTTGTAATTCTTTTAGAATAGGTAAGTTGGCAACATATTCTGTTAATTTTCTTTCGTCTGAGAATGTCTTCATTTCTCCTGCATTCCAGAAGGATATTTCTTCTGGAAACATAAAATTCTGGGTAGACAATCCTTTTCTTCCAGCCCTTGAAAAATCATGCCACTTCTTTCTGGCCTGAGTGGTTTCTGATGAAATGTCTGCTGTCATTCTAATTGTTCCTCTCAATTGCTTGCAAATAGGTTTCTAAAAATGTTTAAGGGAGCAGGAGCAGGGACAACTTATCTCAGAGGAAAAGTGCTGGTGCTAGGAAGAATGCAATGGAGTAGGAGGAAAAGTCAAATATGGGGTACATTTTGAGTTGCTCAACTCACTAGCTAATGGAATTCAGTCTCGGGTTCCTTAGATGCCAGGTAGAATGCACACTGGAATTGTCAACTTGAGGTATCAAAGATGGATTCTCTCACGCCTGGTTTGTCTTCCAAGGATTTAGGGTTACCTCATCAACTCTTAGCAATCTCATACTTTTAGGTTTGTACATGCTTGAGTGTTAAAATGTTCTGTGCTCAGGAACAATGGCAGGAAATAACCCATCCAACAAGGTAAAGTACAATAAGCTATTTGTCGCTGCAATGATTGGAGTAATGAATGGACTTAAAAAATGTGTTGCTGGGCACAAGATATCCTCAGTCAATGCCTATTCATGAAGGAATAGCTGTGGGTTCCATTTACCGTGTGCTTACTTGGACACTGAGAATTTTTCCAAAGATTCCAAAATGCAGATCTCAATCATCATTATTCCCCCCTTTCAAGAACTTTTCACCTTCTGATATGAGTTCAAATGCCATGGAATCCTAGCACCCCTCTTCCCTTGCAATGTCTGAACATTTGTTCCCTTTCTGGTTCAGGCCACTTTTACCTTCTTCACAAAGCAAAGACCTCATTGCATCCCATTCCTGCACAATTACAGCTTCCTTCTGGTATTTTGTTTGTTTGTTTGGTTGGTGGAAAACTGAAAACAAATGTCTTTGTATTCATCCCAGTCTTACATAGCAATGAGACCAAATTCCAAGTTAATATCTCAATATGTTTGAAGGATTTCTCAGGGCTAACTGTTCTCTTGCAATATCAAGTTTTAATAACTTTATAATTCTGTGGTGATATTACTTCTCTTTTTAATATGTGGAGTTCATGCTGTAGGAATTATACTCATGATTATTCATTTGTTAAGCATTTGGTCCTACTATATCAGACGGGATCCAAATAATCTATTGGCAAGTGATTTTCTCTTGAGGCCATTTTCAGAACTGGACATTGGGCCAAAACTTGTGATAGATGAAGTTATTAGATCATGCTAGGGTGAACATTGGGATGTGTTATTTTTAGAGCTAACATCATAAAAATGCAACTGTGAATTAATTTATTGGCGATGAATATATACTTATTTTTTTCTTTTTTTCAATTTCTTTTAGTCCATAGAACATCTTTAGATCCTCCTTTCATTATGTTAGGGTGACTACACCATCTGATTTGTCAGAAATCGTCCTGGATTATGCTGTTCCAGTGTAATAATTAATTTTTCATCCCTTCACACTTAAAAATGTCCTTATTAGGTCACTAACTTGCATTGGTCATCCAAGTCATCATTCTTGACTGCTGAATCCCAAACTGTCTCCTACTGGAATTTTAAGTGATGTGAGTGTGTGCGTGTGTGTGAGTGCGGCTATGTGTGCAAAGACTAAGTTGTTTATAAAACAATTTAACATGTCTTTGAGAAATTTTCTGAGCTGTATTTGCCAGGATTTTTCTGGCTCCCTAAAAGTTTTTATCAAACCAGGAGTCCAGATGGTCAGTTCTTTTGTTGCCCGGAGACGGAGGAGTCAGTGCTTGTTTCTGCATGACTACAATCTGTCCAAACTCAACTAGGACAGGAAGCTTTCCCCAAAGATTGCAGGAGCAGAATGTTATGGATTCTTCAGCCCTCCAAAGATTACACATGAAGTGGCAGAGAATCCGATTCCATTTAAATCTCATTTTCATATAGAACCATATTCTAGTTGTGTATAGCAGATTTGGTAATATGGTGGGAAATTTTAAAAAAGTAAACACTATCAGCCTAGTTTTAAAATACTTATCTCAAAAATACACAAATTCTGATTTGTAACCAACCAAAAAGTTGATTTATTGCTTAGAGGTATAATTAAAATTTTCATTAGATATTAATCAAAGTTTATTATGCAAATATATTTTATGATAAAACTTCCATATATTGTATAGAAAGAGGTTAGGTAGGAAATTTGGTAAACATGTCATTAGAAATGATTTAGAATAAGATAAAATGGACTAAAATTGTTTGCTTTGAAATATCTTTATTTTTTTTCATTATAAAGAGAAATACGTTTGAAATAGTCAATAAATACCCTCAATTGTTTTTAAACCCAATAAACTCATATTGAAATTCTAAAGGCAGATAAACAAGAACACTTTGTGTTCTCAATATTTGAGTGCTTTTTATTTTTGTCAGGTCTTAATTGAAAAGCGACATTTGGAGTTTTGCTACGTGGGCATTTTATTCAAACACAGAATGCTGTATTCTGGAAAGTGATCCTAATCAAAACTACTTTAATCTTAGTTTTCTTTTTTTTGAATATATATTTATTTATTTATAAGCAGAGTAACAGAGAGGGACATACACACACCACACCACACCACACCACACCACACTACACCACACACAACAGCCAGGACTTGGCCAGGCTGAAGACCAGGAGCCAGAAATTCCGTTCAGGTTTCTCAAAAGGGTCACAGGGATCCAAATATTCAGGCCATCATCTACTGCCTTTTCAGGTGCATTCATATGGAGCTGGGTCAGAAGCAGAGTAGCTGGATTCAAACCAGCACTCTGATATGGGATGTCAGTATTGTAAACAATGGCTTAACCCACTGTGTCATAACACCAGCTCCATTAATCTTAGCTTTCTTGATGAGGAAAGTATATTTGAGTTCCAACTGAACCTCTGTCTCAATAGACAATGTATCATTTTCATTAAATTTCATATAACAGCTGAGGTTTTTTTATTTTTTTTTAAATATTTATTTATTTATTACAAAGAGTTACACAGAGAGAGACAGAGAGAGAGCGAGAGAGGCAGAGAGACAGAGAGGGCAAGAGAGAGGTCTTCCATCTGCTGGCTCACTCCCCAATTGGCCACAATGGCCGGAGCTGAGTGGATCCAAAGCCAGGAGTCAGGAGCCTCTTCCAAGTCTCCCATGCTGGTGCAGGGGCCCAAGGACTTGGGCCAACTTCCACTGCTTTCCCAGGCCATAGCAGAGAGCTGGGTTGGAAGTGGAGTAGCCGGGTCTCGAACCGACGCCCATATGGGATTTTGCCCTTCATGCCAGGGCATTAACCCACTGCTTCACAGCGTCGGCCCCTGAGGTTTTTAATAGTTACAAAATATTTAAAACCATGTATCTATAAAATTAAATTTAGAAATTAAATTTAAGATTAAATCTATGGGATATTATTATAGAAATTTCTTAATGTAGTATAGATATGTGTTATTTTTTGAGACCTATGTAATATTAATATGAATGTTCTATTGGACACATTTGGTTTGAACTTATGTATGTATTTAGAGAGAGAATTTAGTGAACCCAGATGAAAGAGAACATTTTTTCCTATAAATCTTGTTCAATTACTTTTGGGATTTAGAAAACTGTCCAGGTGGGAGACATTCGAACATTTTGTTTCCAGAACAATGATTATATTTTGTTCCATCAGATGCCACAGGGTATGGTTGAAAAGAGTGTCTTTGTTTTAGCATAGTCAGGGGAAATGGGTGGGTTGAGAAAGAGAAAGGAGATATGTTGTCTGTGGTGGTATCATTATTCTTTACATTATGCAGTCCTCCTTAGTGAGCATTACCAACACCTGTTAATAGTGCCTCTCTTGCCACTCTACTGACCACAGCAATTCTTTGGCGTTATCTGGAAGCTTCCTTAACCTAGTCTTGATAAAGTATGAAATAAAGCTGGGATGAGTCTAGATGCAGAACTACTTTTTTTCTCCTTGTCTGTCACACTATAATATCTGTATTACATTGTTCTAAGATTTATAGAACAATTATTTTTAATTTTAAAATGTTAACCCTCATTCATTTCCATCCTCTTTCATTCTACCTCTATGTCTACTTTTCTGACAAATACTTGTATCCATTCAGAGGGCTAGTTTTCATGCTGGTTGAGATAATAGCATTGACCCAAGCTACTGTCCTCCATATATGTTTTGTTCTTAGGCTGAACTTATGAACTTTCACCACTTTTTTCTTAAGAATGATGATAAAAGCTAACATCTCATGAGTGCTTACTATGTGCCAAGAAGTTTTTAAATAATTTCATGCTAATAAAGTCATTTTATTTACATTGTTGGCATTCATCCCATTCATAGGTAATGGAATTGAGATTTAAAAAGATTAAATACTTGCCCAAAGTCATCCAGCTGGTAACTGACAGAGCCCTGATATAATCATCTCAAAGACCCACTCAACTTTGCTTTGAATAGATTTCAGGCTATTTATATATCATATAAACATATACATCAATACATATAAACATGTCAGGACATCCCTAATATCTCTAATCTCAAACTGTGATTTGAAAATATATAGTTATATCTAATTATTTAGTACTTCACTACAGATATCCTAGGTATCATAGAGTTGGTAACACACTAGATGTAAGATGCAGTTCAAGCAATATTAAAGCTAAATGTTTTATGGAATCACAGAACACTCTTCTAAAAATATTTGCAACATGAGCCTACCGTCTCAATATAACACTTAGAGTGAAATTTATTATGTTGAATCAAAATGTTTATTCAAATTTGTTGATGCCATTAAAATATTTTCAATGCAGGCAGCTACAAGGTATTTCAAGAATTTATATAAGTGGTTAAAAATTCCAAGAATGAGTTTATGTGGTTATTTGATGCTCATGTACTTACAAAAACATCTGACTCTCTGTTATAAAAAGGACTTATTTCATACCACCCTAGTTTCCCTTCTATTTCCTGTATATGTATTAGATAGTTTTTCTTTTATTTTTCTTTATTTTTATATATTATACTCTAAGAGTTTAAACCCCTATGCTGTATTCCAAATGATTTAGGTCATATTCCCCTATTTCTTCTTTTTTTTTTAATTTTTTTTACAAGCAGAGTTAGAGAGAGAGAGAGAGACAGAGACAGAGAAAGGTCTTCCTTCTGTTGGTTCACACCCCAAATGGTTGCTACAGCCAGCGCGCTGCGCAGATCTGAAGCCAGGAGCCAGGTACTTCCTCCTGGTTTTCCATGCATGTGCAGGGCCCAAGGACCTGGGCCACCCTCCACTGCCTTCCCGGGCCACAGCAGAGAGCTAGACTGGAAGAGGAGCAACCGGACAGAATCCGGTGCCCCAATCGGGACTAGTACCCGGTGTGCCAGTGCCCCAGGTGGAGGATTAGCCTAGTGAGCCGTGGTGCCGGCTTTTTTTTTTTTTTTTTTTTTTTTTTGGACAACATATTTCCCTATTTATCCACACACTATTCACTCTTCTAAGTCTTCTCTCTACCTCCAAATATACTCCTAGATTCTTTCAGTTATTTTATTTTTATATTATGGAATTGACAATATTGTTACATTGTCTTTATGCTCAAGTTCTTTCATGGCTGCTTTTAAACATAAAATATCACTTGAAGGATTTTGTAAATGTTGCTTTCTTCAGAGCTAAGCATTATGGCAGATCAGATCTTCTTTCTATTTTGAAAAAATTATTTACTTATTTAGTTGAAAGGCAATGTAACATAGAGATGGGTGACAACACAGAGACAGGTGGAGTGGGGGAAAAAGAGAGAGGTTTTTTTCATCTGCTGGTTCGCTCCCCAAATTCCACAACAGCCAGGACTGGGCCAGGACAAGGAAAGGAGCCTGGAACTCCACTCCACCAGGGCCTCCCATATGGGTGGCAGGGGCCCAAATACTTGAGTCATCTTGCTGCTTTCCCAGGCATGTTAGAAGGGAGCACGGTCTGAAGCAGAGCAGCTGACACTAGCATAAGTACTCCTACATGGGATGCTGGAATTTCAAGTGGCAGCTTAACTTGCTGTGTCCCACATTTTCTTTATTTTAAGTCTAATGGTGTCACTACTGAGTTGCCTGCCTCAAGGTCAAAATAATCTCTTTTGCAGAATCATTCTCTTTAGTCACATTCCTTCATATTATCATTATTAGAATTATGGTTTAATTAGCTTTATGTATTTACCATGATGTTCTTATTTGGTTTTTTTATTTTCCTGGGGTTTCTCATTGTATTGTTTATTTTCTAATTATACCATTTCTTATAAAATATCATTTCTTGTAGCTTTATCTCTTGACATATCTGTCATTCATTTATTTCTTTAAAGCTCCCATTTCCAGACTGGAGGAAGACAAGACTCTTACCAGAGGACTGGATGATTGACACCCTGGAACTTCCCATGACAGTACCATTTTGTCCTTAAAATTGTTTTGTTCTCTTTTGTTTTCTTCATCATTTTCCCAGAGTATATCTTAAAGTAAAATATTTATAATAGGAAGTTAAATTTTTATGATTCCTGTGTGTTTGAAAATATCTTTATTTTGTTTTCACATTTGACAGAAATTTTGGCAGGGCATAGGATACCCAATCAAAAATTGATATCCTGGGGTTGGTGTTGGGTTAAAGGCCCAGCTTAACAGGCTGGCATCCCATATCAGCGTACTTATTTGTGCCCCTACGCTCCACTTGTAATCCATCTTCCTAACAATAAACCTGGGAAGGCAGAAGAAAGTGGCCTAAGTACTTGAACCTACCTCTCATGTAGGGAACCTGGATGCATTTCCTTGATCCTGTGTTTGCCCTTATTCAGACCCATTAGGTACAGCCATTTGGGAAGTGGATCAGTAGATGATAGATCTCTCTCTCTCTCTCTCTCTCTCTCTCTCTCCCTCGCCCCCCCCCCCTTTTTTTGGTTGCTCTTCCTTTCAAATAAATACATCTTTTAAAATAATTGATTTCCTGGGATACAGGGATAGTTCAACATAAATGTGATATATTATATTAACAGATTGATGAATAAAAACTACATTATTATATAAATAGATGCAGAAAAAGCATTTGATAAAATACAACATTTTTTCATGATGAAAACCTTAAGCAAAATGGGTATAGAGGGAACATATTTCAACACAATCAAGGCAATATATGAGAAACCCACAGCCAGTATCATATTGAATGGGGAAAAGCTGGAAGCATTTCCACTAAGAACCAGAATCAGACAAAACTGCCAACTTTCAGCATTGCTGTTCATTATATTCTGGAATATTTATCCAGAACCTTTAGATAAGAGTACAAAGGAGACTGACATCTTATGATTTGATAATTGCCTTGTCTTATGGAACAGTGGTCTTTCTACTTTTGACATGTTGAACATTATGGTTAGTAGTACATTAAGCCTGTGAGTATGAAGTGATTTGAAATTATATTATTGCAAAAATCAATGGATAAAAAAGGAAGGAAGGAAGAGAGTTTGAGTGGAGAGGGAGGGAGGCAAGTATGGTTGTCTCAGAATTGTATCTATGAAATACATGAAATTTATTCTCTATATTATTTTTTTTTTGACAGGCAGAGTGGACAGTGAGAGAGAGAGAGAGACAGAGAGAAAGGTCTTCCTTTTACCATTGGTTCACCCTCCAATGGCTGCTGTGGCCAGTGCGCTGCGGTCGGCGCACCGCGCTGATCCAAAGCCAGGAGCCAGGTGCTTCTCCTGGTCTCCCATGGGGTGCAGGGCCCAAGCACTTGGGCCATCCTCTACTGCACTCCGGGGGCAGAGCAGAAAATCGGACTGGAAGAGGGGCAACCGGGACAGAATCCGGTGCCCTGACCGGGACTAGAACCCGGTGTGCCGAAGCCGCAGGCGAAAGATTAGCCTAGTGAGCCGCGGTGCCGGCCAATTCTCTATATTATTAAAAATTATATATAAAAAGCTTCTTAAAAATTGATTTTCTTTACAATCTAAAGGTAATCACCCATGTGTCTGATGCCAAGTTCAATGGCCATTGGCATAGTGATTCTATTGTTGAGTGCTTCTTTTTATTTATAGGCTTTAAACTTTTCTGTTTATTTATTATCTTCCAAAATTTCAGGATGATATATTCAGATTTGGTTCTTCTTTACCAATATTCATTCTAGAATTTATAGAAATTTTCAATAAGAAGTTCTTTCTTCAGCCATGATAATTTTTGCTTGTCTTCCAAAGTAATTTCTCTTCAATATTTTCCTCTTTCCTAAGTGTTAGCACTCTCGGAGTTCCTTTTTTTTCCCTAAAATGTTCCATTTTATCTTTTGTATATATTCTATATCAGAAAATTTTCTCAATATTATATTGTAACTCTCTAAACCAATTTGATTTTAGTTTCTCTAATTGTGTTCTTAATTATCAAAGTGGATATTGTTTTATTTATAAATTAAGCTTTTATTGGTTTATTCTTAATATTACCACTCACCAAATTTACCATAAATAGAAGAGTTTATTTTATATATATATTAAGGTTAAGAGTGCTTGCATCTTTGTGACCATCAGGTATCCAAACATCTTGCATCTTTTCTGTTGTTTTGCACAGATACTTCACAGTTGCAGATGCTTCTGTGAATTTCAGGTGTAAAAACTGTATCCAAAACAAGATGATCAGGAGAAAAAAAGAAAATTTAATCTACTTGTTAATTAAGAAAGTACTGGAAAGTACCTTATAATGATTTTAGTTAAATCTCATTGGCCAAAATTTAGTGATGCAAACTCCAATTAATTTTGAGCAATTCTGGTAAGTGTAGTATTGTAGTTCTTTTTTTTTTTTTTTTTTTGGATAATTGGAAGCACTGTGTTCAGAGAAATATGAGATTTGTCTCATTAAAGAAGTGGAAGATTAACATTGAAGGTCAAATGATTGTTTATCATGTTCTAAGTTTACTGTAGTCCGCGGCTATGTTCACACATTAACCTGTGTAGTCAATAGTTGCACTGAACTTTCTAAAGATACTTATGGTAATGTTTTCAATATTTCCTGTCTTTTATGAATCTGAATCTTTGTTTTTGTCTTTTGGATCATTTGCAGTATTGCTCTCTTACTTGTAGTTGGATTTCTTTGTGTAACAGGTGAGAATACCATACTTTTTATCTGAGATATTGAAGAAAGAAGAACTTGTTTACTCATTGGAATGATCTGGCTTGGTTTTCTTCCCTTTTATTGTAGACAGATCTATTTCCCCATTAGGCATCTGCAGGGAGCAGGGAGTTTCAATAGAATGTCTACCATATGGGGCTGGTCCATCAAATATCAGGTTTCATTTTAAGATGATTGGACCAGAAGCTGTCATTAGGCAGAAAACCCCTAAATGTCAGAATGAAGAGAGCTACAGTAAGCACACGTGACTATAAGTTCTATAGTTCTTCAGACATTTTTTAAAAGAATGAATCATTTCTCCAACCCTTTTTAAAATACTCATTTATTCAGGGGTCTGATTAATAAATTAGAGGGTATATTACCAGAATACCCATGAATATTTTTAGTTGAATGTAGCAATAGTTTCTGCCATTCAGACATGTGCTATTGTCTTGTTTGTTTTCCTTTGTTTTATGAGTAGGACAGAATTTGGCTTTCTTAACTCATGCAGATGTTTAAACCCAAAATTTTTATGATTACAGTTAATAGATTCATGGATTGATGGTTTGAGGGTAGAAAGTTGTTCTAATTATAGTATCTGGGATATGGGCCTCTTGGAAGTATTCAGGGCATTGTACATGTGTCCTTGAAAAGTAGTTTCCTTTTTTTTTTTTTTTTCGACAGGCAGAATGGACAGTGAGAGACAGAGAGACAGATAGAAAGGTCCTCCTTTTCCGTTGGTTCACCCCTCAATGGCTGGCCACGGCCAGTGCACCATGCCGATCCAAAGCCAGGGGCCAGGTGCCTCTCCTGGTCTCCCATGCAGGTGCAGGGCCCAAGGACCTGGGCCATCCTCCACTGCACTCCCAGGCCACAGCAGAGAGCTGGACTGGAAGAGGAGCAACAGGGACAGCATTCGGTGCCCTGACCGGGACTAGAATCCGGGGTGTTAGTGCCGCAGGTGGAGGATTAGCCTATTGAGCCGCGACGCCGGAAAAGTAGCTTTCAAGAGAGGCTAGAGAGTTGGTTATTTAAACCAAATTTGGTTTAACATCCCTCTCTGCTTCCTGAATTGCCATGTAATTGTTCCTCCAGCAGCCTTTGGCTGTACTAGATGCCTGAACAATTGGGGCTGCCTGATGTTGGACTGTGAACCTCTGAATTCTAATCCAAGTAAACTTTCTTTCTCCATAAGAAGCCCTTCTCAGGTATTTTGGTTAAAGCATCAAAAATCTGATCTTATTTGTTTATTTTTTGTTGCCTTGGCTCCAAATAAGGGTACCTTTCAACTTTTTTTTTTTTTTTTTTTTTTTTTTTTTGACAGGTAGAGTTACAGACAGTGAGAGAGACAGGGAGAAAGGTCTTCCTTCCATTGGCTCACTCCCCAAATGGCTGCTACAGCAGGTGCCATGCCAATCTGAAGCCAGGAGCCAGGTGCCTCTTCCTGGTCTCCCATGTGGGTGCAGGGGCCCAAGCCCCTGGGCCATCCTCCACTGCCTTCCCAGGCCACAGCAGAGAGCAGGACCGGAAGAGGAGCAACCGGGACTAGAACCTGGTGCCCAAATGGGATGCAGGTACCGCAGGCGGAGGATTAACCAAATGAGCCACGGCACCGGGCCCGCCTCTCAGCTTGACTTCCAGACTAGTACAGATCTTTGTCTCAAAGGTACATGACTCCCAGGAAAGGTCTCATCAGATGCCAATTATGTTTATCTAATTAGAGATTTGGATGCTAGGAAATGTCCACCAGATGAGATTACGGACATGATGAACATAGACTCATTGTTACCTGAATCTGAGTGAGGATTCTCCTTTTTTTATAGTTAGCACAGGTCTGTATTATAACTTTGGAAGCTGGAAATCAGTGCGAATTCAGATACTGTATCAAAAAAACTCAAAAAAAAAATAACTTGGATATTCTTCCTTTTCCAGTTCAATATTATTAAAGGAAATGGGTTAAAAAGTACCTCTTGGAGATTGGACTAGGGTTTTTACCACTGAATACACTTGCCATGGGACTTCAGGGATTTTCCACATAAGAACCAAACTGGTTGTTCAGTTACAGGGTTCACATTTCAGAACGAGCTTAGGAAACTGGGGAGGAATCAGAATTTTTATTAAGGTGGATGCCTTCATATTTTCTTTTTTGAAAAAGATTTATTTGTTTTGAAAATCAGAGTTACAGAGAAAGAGAGGGAGAGACAGAGACATAGAGGAAGGGAGGGATGGACAGAGCCGGGGGTGGGGGAGAGAAAGATAGAAAGAGAGAGAGAGAAACTATAAAGATGGCCACAAAAGTCAGTGCTGGGCTAGGTTGAAGCCAGGAGCCAGGAGCCACAAGCTTCATCTGAGTCTCCCATGTGGGTGGCAGGAGCCCAAATACTTGTGCCATCCTCCCCTCTTTTCCCAGGCCATTAGTAGATATCTGGGTCGGAAGTGGAACAGCTAGGACACAAACCAGCACCCATATGAGATGCCAGTGTCATAGGTCGTGGCTTTACCCATTATGCCACAAAGTAGGCCCCTGCCTATGATTTCTTGATTATCTATAATTTATTTCTTTGGATTTTTATTTTTCCTTAATTTTTATATATCTATTTTAATTATATGTGAAAAAGGGAAAGAGAGAGGGACTGGGAGTGGGAGAGGGAGACAGAGAGGGAGAAAGAGAAGGGGAGAGAGAGTTTCTGTCCATTGATTCACTCCCCAAATCCTGCAATATCTGGGATTGGACCAGGATCCCATATTTCAGTCTGGGTCTTTCACCTGGATGTCAGTGATCCAAGTATTGGATTCATCACCTGCTGCCTCCCAAGGCTGCACATTAGCAGGAATCTGAATCAGAAATGGAGAAATATGGGCTAAACTAGGCACTCCAATACAGATTGCGGGCACCCCATTCAGCATCTTAACAACTAAAACAAATGCCTCTTCCTGATTCTTTAAATTAAGTAATATGTGTTAATTTACACCTCTTTTGTCCATAGGAACTAGATGTTTGTGTCATTTTCCTGCCATACTTGTCCTTCTGTCCTTGAGATAATTGCATCTTGCTTTGATGTTAAAAGTTGGCCCTCTGTTATTCTGGTATCTTAGAATCTCCTTGTTATTTATAACTCAGTATAGTGATATTCTCTCCTTTTGTCTCCCCTACTGTGTAGAGGAGAGCCATCCCTGAACTTCTAAACAATACCTATGCTGTTTCTACTAGAAGATTCCATATTCTTTGGTAAATGAGGAACCTTTCATGTCCTGTCAGGAAACACAGATGGCTATTTTTTTAAGATTTATTTATTTATTTGAAAGGCAGAGTTACACAGAGAGAGAAGGAGGGGAATCGAGAGAGAGAGAGAGAGAGAAAGAGAGAAGTCTTCCATCTGCTAGTTCACTCCCCAATTGGCTATAACGGCTAGAGCTGTGCCGATCCAAAACCAGGAGCCAGGAGCTTCTTCTGGGTCTCCCACGTGGGTGCAGGGGCCCAAGGACTTGGGCCAATTTCTCTGCTTTCCCAGGCTATAGCAGAGAGCTGGATTGGAAGTGAAGCAGCCGGGTCTCTAACTGGTGCCCATATGGGATGCCAACACTGCAGGTGGTGGTTTTACCTGTTGGGCCACAGCACCGGCCCCATGGTGGGTTTTCTGTCTTTGGATCATATACTTGCTTAATGTATGGATCCCTTTAACCCCATATTCCATGTCAGGTTTGGCATTTTTGTTTGACTCAGTGAGCCATGCCCTTTTTCAAGTTTCTAAGAATCATCCTAACAGTCTGTTAGTACCATCTATTGGAATTATTTAGAGGTCTTTCATAATGACACTTTCACTTTCTGAGTTTTACATTGTGCATCATTTCTCCCTTATCTGAGAAATCATCAGGCTCAGAACCTGTACTATGCCATCATCACCAGTCTTGTTCCGCAGGTGGCTGTGCTAGGATTTTTAATAGGTCTGGTTGTGAAGAAGAGATACCTTGGATTGGGCTCTGAGAAAAGCAAACTTGTCTCACAAGACATCTAACTCATCTGAGGTCACTGGATGATCTTTAAGTAAGAGGTAGCCACTGTTTTCTAATGAGAAGTGGGCTACTTCTGACAGGCCAGTGGAATTCAACTGCATCTACTCAGGTTTTCACTTTTCATGTTTCACGGTCCTATTTCTTCCCTATCTGGAATCTGCCTCTGGCATAGGAAACTCAGAATTAGTTTACAGATCGACTGTGACAGTTCTATATTTATTTTTGGTGATATTTGGAAAGAAAGACTGCTGACTCTTTGATAAATGCAGTGAGATAACTACTGATTTATAATATGCCATGTAAAGGTTACAATTCCACTGATGGGGCTTAGGTTGGTTTTGTTGTTGTTGATGGCTTATAACTGAGTTTACAGCCTAATTTGGCCCTGACTATAAGGGAAGTTCTCCCCAAAGCACGTTTAATTGCACTAATCTTAAAATTCAGTCCAGATCCAGAACATGCTCTTGTGTGACCAGGAAAGACCCAATGTGTCTGTGCCTGGAAGTCTCTTGGAACCTGATGCTTGTTAACATTGTCTTTCTCCTATTAAACTGTTCTTTGCCTTTATTAAAACACCCTTTATGAATACGCCTCATGGAATCTTCTGAGTCATTTCAGTTATGTGGATTCTGTAGTAAAAATTGCACTTTTAAACTTTCCTGAATCTTATGATTTAGTTTTGAGCCCAATCCACCATTCTTTCTGTTCTCCATTTGCAGGAGCTTAGTTTCCTTAGATACTGCCAAGTATGCCTTTTAGTTTTCAGATTTTGCCCTTAAAAAGTGATTATTTTTCCTGGGCCTGCCTTTACTCCTTACTGAATTGATGGCACTCATTCACAGCCATTCAATTCAATCATCTATTCCCTCATATTTCTTAAGTGCCGAAACATTGTGCAAGCCATTAATGTACTCCCATCATTATCCCTTCTCGGATGCTTTAACAATTTCACTATTACAGCACCATCAGTTACAGAGTCCTTATTGCCAGATTGAAATAAAAATATTTATATTAAAAAATCTCATTTTAGAATCTACTTCTTCAAGAAAGGCAAACCTGTGAGCCAGTCTGCAGCAGATATTTGCACGAGCTTAGACATGAGTACATTAGTTGTGAGAACAAGAAACGGATGAAATTCCACAAACCTTTAGAAAGGTTTTCTTTTTTTAACCTATTCATATATTTTAATAGTCATTATATTTCAAGAGGGAAGTAAGGTAAATATATGTCAATATTTTATTATCTAGAACTGGAAGGCATTAATACTGATAATACTGATTGTAAATAATATTTTGGTCCACTTTAGAGGAGTGCTTACACAGTGCCACCTACAGATGACATCTTGTTTGTGACTTAAGAGCATTACCCTATGGTTCCTGCTCCTGTGATTTCAAATAACACAGCAATGCCTTGTAATCCAGCAGATACACTTTAATGAATACATTCTACCAAAATAATCAGAAATGGATAAAAAAAAATGTGATTCATAGTAATAGACAAAATATTGAAAATAACCAAAATGCCAGTGGTGAATGGACAAGTAAACTGTGAGTTCATAATTATAATAGAATAATGTGCATGCATTAAATGCTGTGTGAAAAAGGGAATGTTTAAAATATTAATAACTAAAGAAACTAAGTCTAGGAACATTTATTTATATATACCTTTTAAACAACTTCTTTGAAATATCACATTTAGCCTTAAATATTTTCTAGTTTTTTAAGTGTTCTAAAAGCATCTCATGACAAATGTGATACTGTTGCCATCACACTCACTGGCATTTTGCTCAAAATTTACAAAAATATTGTTTTTCTGCCTTTGATAGTATCATGAATAGCACTGGTACACAAAAATGCCTGATAAAAGGCCCAGTTATTTGAAATTATTGCTAAACAAAGCCAGTCACATTAACTCAGTTAATTTGAAACATGTGAAAATAAGCAGCCTTTGCCAAAGGCCAGAAGCAGGGTGAAGAGGGAAATGCATTTTGTTTTCAAGTTTTCATGATTATTCTGTAGGTCACAGAGAGTGAAGAAAGCAATGAAAATTCAGATTGAGAACAATTCATATGAACAATTAAAAAGTTCCATCTCTTCAAAAGCCAACTAGCTGCTAATTTTTAACAATTTTCCAAATGAGCACCTGTTGCAGGGAAATGTTCTAGCTCTTCAAGAATGGAAAAATAATGGGAATTTTTTGCTTTAATAAAAATGACTTAGTGTTAGCTGTTAACATATTGAATACCCATGCAAATAATTATTCTTTTAATATTTCATTTAATTATATGACTTTATATAAGAGCACATATCTATATAAATATAATTCCTGATATTTTTCAAGTAATTTAATGATTCCACAAAAATAAAGTTCAAAAAATTTGAGTGTCATTATCCTCTTTCTCAGATTATGAAGACCTTCATTTTCAATTATTCCTACTCTTTTCTTAAAACTTGGGTTACTGCTGGGCAATATTTTGTCACTATTGTTCTGAGGTAAGCTTATCCTTATTATTTTTCTGGCTTCATATACAGACTATGGATTTGGGTTTATGTAAGAAAAATGGCAAGTGAGTATGTGTTCATCACAATGTCTGACTATAACACTACGTGATCCTTTGGTCTTCAGCCACATGCTAAAGTTACAGTACTGTTAAATCAAGGTAGTTATTCCACTGTGTCTGTGCCATGCCATAATAAATATAGAAGTCAGTAGTTTCAAGGCAATTCATTATTTGCATCATGTATCATCTTATTTGTATTTCATCTTAATTATATGATGAGATTGATTTTAAAAATCAAATGGGTTCTAACTTTAAAATCACATCAGATGCAACATGTAAATACATTTTGATTTTTGTGTGTGTGTGTGTGGACAATATGACACAGTGTCTGGATAATGGTAGGCCCCCAATCAATATTTGTTAAATGAAAAAATGGAGGGAAAAACATTGAAAAGATAATATTTTAAAAAACCATTTTGGGGAGCTATTTACCTTTTATTTTCTATATATATGTAGAAGATTATTTTTTTCCCAGAGAAGTCTTTTATTAAGGAATACAAACTTCATGCATTTCGTAAGTACAACTTAGGAATATAGTGATTCTTCCCACTGTGCCCACCCTACCACCTACACTCCCACACCTCTTCTTCCTCCCTCTCCTATTCCCAGTCTTATTTTATACTAATATCTAATTTCAATTAACTTTATACACAGAAGATTAAACTTAGTTACCTTTTGATTCTGACAACATCTGTGTAATTTGCTTTTATCTATAAGAATTTTAGGATAATGTTTTTAAATTTTGTGATTGCAACAACAAAACAACCCCCTTAAGAGATGGGCCAAGGACCTAAACAGACATTTTTCTTTTTTTTATGTTTATTTTATTCATTTGAAAGACAGTGTTACAGAGTGAGGCAGAGAGAGAGAGAGAGAGAGAGAGAGAGAGGTCTTCCATCCGCTGATTCACTTCCCAGGTGGCCGCAACCGCTGGAGCTGTGCCGTTCTGAAGCCATAAGCCAGGAGCTTCTTCCCGGGCCTTCCACATGGGTGCAGGGGCCCAAGGACTTGGGCCATCTTTCATTGCTTTCCCAAGTCACAGCAGAGAGCTGGATCGGACACCAGTTAGAATGGCTTTCATACAGAAATCTACCAACAACAGATGCTGGCGAGGATATGGAAAAAAAGGGACACTAACCCACTGTTGGTGGGAATGCAAACTGGTAAATCCACTATGGAATTCAGTTTGGATATACCTCAGATACCTGAATATAACCCTACCGTTCGACCCAGCCATCCCACTCCTTGGAATTTACCCAAGAGAAATTAAATCGGCAAATAAAAGAGCTGTCTGCACCTCAGTGTTTATTGCAGCTCAATTCACAATAGCTAAGACATGGAATCAACCTAAGTACCCATCAACAGAAGACTGGATAAAGAAATTATGGGATATGTACTCTATGGAATACTATACAGTAGAAAAAATGAAATCCGGTCATTTGCAACAAAATGGAGGAATCTGAAAAACATCATGCTGAGTGAAATAAGCCAGTCCCAAAGGGACAAATATCATATGTTCTCCCTGATTAGTGACAGCTAACTGAGCACCTAAAAGGAAACCTGTAGAAGTTAAACTGACACTATGAAAGGCAATGACTTGATCAGCCCTTGTCCTGACTGTTGAGGAACAGCTTGCTATTTCATTCTTTTTAGTATTTTCTTTTTCTACTTAATACCATTGGTTGAACTCTGCTTAACACAGAATTAATCTTAGGTGTTTAAATCCAACTGGAAATTGATTCCTTTTAAAAAATAAGAATGAGAATAAGAGAGAGTGGAGATATACAGTTCAGCACATGCTAACAGATCATAAAGATAGGATTAAGTGTCATAGGGATCATATAAATAAGAACATTGACTGCTAATAATAATTGATAGAATTAAAAAGGAAAAACGGTCCAACATGGGAAGTGGGATACACAGCAGACTCAAAATGACAAATGCCCTAAATAGTACTCTGGCTTCAGAATCAGCCCTTCAGGCATTAGGATCTGGCTAAAAAGCCCATGAGAGTTTCTCAGGCGTGGAAAGCTAAGACACTGTGGCAAAAAATGACCTAAATCAAAGATCTCTGTGAGTGAGATCCCCGTGGAAAGAAGGGACCATCAAAGAAGGAGGTACTGTTCTCTGAAAGGAGGAGAAAACTTCCATTTTGATTATGGCCTTGTCTAAATAAGGTCGGAGTTTGTGAACTCAAGAGACTTCCATAGGATTGGCGCTCATGACAAGAGCCTCGGGTGATTACTGACGTCATAAATAAGAGTGTCAGTTGTTAAATCAACAACAGGAGTCACTGTGCACTTGCTCCCCATGTAGGACCTCTGTCTTTAATGTGTTGTACTATGTGAATTAACGGTAAAACTAATCTTCAAACAGTACTTTATACTTTGTGTGTCTGTGTGGGTGCAAACTGTTGAAATCTTTACTTAGTGTAGAGTTGATCTTCTGTATATAAAGATAATTAAAAATGAATCTTAATGAAGAGTGGGATGGGAGAGGGAGTAGGAGGTGGGATGGTTTGTGGGTGGGAGGGTAGATATGGGGGGAAAAACTACTATAATCCAAAAGTTGTACTTTTGAAATTTGTATTTATTAAATAAAAGTTGTCTTTTTTTTTTTCACGCAAACAGAATACTCTTTAATAAAAAATAAATAAGACAGAGGTTTAAGAATACAATTTTTTAATTGCCCAATAAGTGAAAAAATCCCTTTCTGGATGTTTCTTTTTTATGAGTACTTCATGAGTGAAGGAAAGCCTCTACGGGGAGGCCTGACCTAATCCTCAGACTCTGATCCATCTTCATCTTGACTAATCTGGAAGTAGCGAAGTTCGTAAGTCTCCTTGTCAGACGCAACCACACGAAGCCAATCACGAAGATTGTTCTTCTTAAGGTACTTCTTGGTAAGGTATTTCAAATACCTTTTAGAGAACTGTTTCTCAGAAACAACCGTGATTTTATTCTTGAAGCATTCAATGTGAACAACATTCCCGAGATTTCCAGTTTTCCCATTGACTTTAACCTTTTCCCGGAGAAACTGCTCAAAATTTCCTGAATCAAAAATTCCATCTTCAATAGGATGAGTAAAGTCCAAATTAAACTTCCAGGTTGACTTCTTGGGCTTTTTGTCTTTTTGCGGCGCCATCTTGGAAGACCGCAGTAGCGCAGAGAGCTAAAAGTTGTCTTTTAAAAATACATTTGGCGATTAACCATAATCAACAGGAACCATTATCTCCTTCAAGCTATAAAAATATGTATCTGGGGCTGGCATTGTGGCACAGCTGGTTAAATCAGCTTGCAACACTGCATCCCAGTGAGTGTTGGTTTGATTCCTGCCTTTCAACACTGGTATCCCATATGATCATTGATTTGAGTTGTGGCTGCTCTACTTGTCACTCAGCTCCCTGCTATTGTGCCTGGAAAAGTTACAGAAGATGACTGAAGTACTTGGGCCCACATGACTCACACTGAAGACCTGGATGGAGTTACATGCTGCTGGTTTTCGCATGGTCCAGCCCCTACTATTGTGGCCCTTTGGGGACTGAACCACCAATGGAAGATTTCTCTCTCTCCCTCTGTCTCAAACCTTGATGGTAGTTAAAGACAATGATGTCAGAGTAACTTCATGTTTTAAAAATTTGGGTTTGTTTGAATGTTGATTGGAAGAAATCAGTAGAATACAGATGAAGAAATCGTTGTTTTCCAAATTGGCCATATTAACTTGTTCAACACTTTGAGAGCCTCTGTAAAAATTATCTTGATTCTTCTAGTAAAGTATTTAGCTTTATTATGTGGGATGAATGTGTATAAAACATCATTTTCTTTATAAACCCCAAATACTGCTGAGTTAGATATGGGAAAGTATTAGACAAATTGGAATCTTTGTTTTCTGAGTTTTGGGAGCACTGATCTGCCACCCTCCTGCTCCCCATCCTCACAGCTTTGCTTTACATTTTCATGGAATTGTTGCTTAAAAATGACATTTAAGAAAAATTTTGATACTCATCTCTCACATAACAGAATGTGAATGTGCATTAATTTTATAAGGTCACCATAGTATATACATCATTTTGTTAATTATTATAATACTTTATTTTGATCTTTGTTAGAGCAAGTTTCCCTTGTTATTATATTTTGCAATAATTATAAATCAAGAGCAATTGTTTTTAAAATCAGTTCCTTATATACACATAGTTTTTATATTTATATAAATTATGTCATATTTGTTATTTCTACCTTTTTTGTATGTTAAATTCTCTTGTTTAAGCATTTTAAAATTCTATTTTTTTATCTGTGTACAATTTTTACATAATTTAAAGTGACTTCAAATTATTTACATTTATGGTATACATCATGATGTTACATGTATACAATCTAGAATAATTCAATAGAACTAATTGATATGTATATTACCTCACTTTTTTTCTGTGTAATGAGAACACTTCAAATCTACTTTCTAACAATGGTAAAGTGTACAATGCATTATTAATAATGGTAGTCACCATGAGGTACAGTGAATCTCTGAAACTTACTTCTCCTGTATAAATGGAATTTACTATCCTGTGATCATCATCTCCATTGTATCATCATCTCTTTTCATGCCTCAAATGGCCACAACAGATAGAATTAGACCCAGACAAAGCCAAGTCAGGGATCAGGAACTCTTTCTGGTTCTTCCATGTTGGTGGCAGAAACCCAACCACATGGGGCATCATCTTATCCCTTCCAGATGCATTAGTAGGAAGCTTGATAAGAAGCAGAGCCAGGACTTGGTCCTAGGTACTCCAGTATGGGATGTGAGTGACCCAGCTGGTGGCTTAACCTGCTGTGCCACAATGCTCCTCTGTTTCTTCTTGACTCAGCTTTGGTGATTTGCATATTTCTAGGCATTTATTCATTTTTGGTAGTTATCTAATGTGTTGATATATATATAATTGTTCATAGTAGTTTCTTAAGATCCTTTTTATTTCTGTGCTATCAGTTATAGTATCTTCTGTTTTATTTCTGCTTCTATTTATTTTTTATTTTTTATTTTTATTTTTTAACAGGCAGAGTGGACAGTGAGAGAGAGAGAGACAGAGAGAAAGGTCTTCCTTTGCCATTGGTTCACCCTCCAATGGCCTCCGCGGCCGGCACGCTGCGGCCGGCGTACCACACTGATCCAATGGCAGGAGCCAGGTGCTTCTCCTGGTCTCATGGGGTGCAGGGCCCAAGCACTTGGGCCATCCTCCACTGCAAATCCCTGGCCACAGCAGAGAGCTGGCCTGGAAGAGGGGCAACCGGGACAGAATCCGGCGCCCCGACCGGCACTAGAACCCGGTGTGCCGGCGCCGCAAGGCAGAGGATTAGCCTAGTGAGCCGCGGCGCCGGCTTTGCTTCTATTTATTTTAATATCCACTTTGTTTTCTTAGTCTAGTTAAAAGTTTTCAAAAAAGATTTTCAGGGGCCGGCACTGTGGCGCAGAGGTTAAGACCCTGGCCTGAGGCACCAGAATTCCATATGGGCACCGGTTCTAGTCCCGGCTGCTCCTCTTCCTATCCAGCTCTCTGCTATGGCCTGGGAAAACAGTAGAAGATGGTCCAAGTCCTTGGGCCCCTGCACCCATGTGGGAGACCTGGAATAAGTTCCTGGCTCCTGGCTTTAGATTGGCGCAGCTCTGGCCGTTGCAGCCATCTGGGGAGTGAACCAGCGGATGGAAGACCTCTCTCTGTCTGTACCTCTCTCTGCAACTCTGTCTTTCATATAAATAAAATAAATCTTTTTAAAAAAGATTTTCAAAAAGCAACTCTAACTTTCCTTGATCATCTCTATTGTTTTTGCTAGTTTCAATTTCATTTATTTCTGCTCTGATCTTTGGTGGTTTCCTTCCACCAAGTATAGTAGAAGTTCTTAGTTCTTTTTATACTTTCTCAAGATATAAAGTTAGGTTTTTTAAGACCTTTTTCTTTTTGTGTGTGTGTAGATGTTTATCATTTTAAGGTTCTTTCTTAGAATTGCCTTTAGTCTCATAAGTTTTGGTATGTTGTGTTTACATTTTGATTTGTTTCAATGCCTTTATACATTTCATCCTTCATTTATTCCCGCTCTTTGTGAATTCTCCTACTTCCTTCCTGTTAGTGATTTCTGGATTACACCACTATGATTAGAAAACGTGTTTATATTTCAACATCCTTAAATTTGTGAAGACTTGTTTTGTGATCTACCCTGTATCTACTTACATGATCTACCCTTGAGAATGTCCCATATGTGCATGTGAAGAATGTATATTCTGCTACTGTTGAATAGAAAGTTCTATATATACATGTATATACAGCCCTGGACTCTCAGGGGTGACGATCTTTCTTCTGCCAAGGATCATTTGGATATGTATAACATTGTTTTCCAGCCAAACAAAATTAACAACTTAAAAATTAGACTACTAGAGATTAATTGAATCTCAAGTCCCACCAGCAGTTGCCTTGGCAAGGCCAGACCAAATGATTTTGCAGGCCTTATGTAGCTCACAGGCTGGATGTTCCCCAACCTCGGAAGTGTTGTTCAAGTCTAATGTTTCTTTACTGATTTTCAGTTTGGACATCTATTCATTGTTAGAGGTAGAATACCAAAATTCCCTACTATTTTTATAGTTGATCATTTCTACCTTTAATTACATACTAGAAGTATATTAGCTTCATATACTTCAGTGTTCCATTGATGGATACATACATATTTCTAATTGTATAGCCTTTTGGTTAATTGAAAATTTTAACATAAAATGACCTCTTTCCTTTGTGACAGTTTTTGATTTGAAGTCCATTTTATCTGATACAGGTATATTACCCCTGCTCTTTTTTGATTTATATTTGCATTGCATATCTTATCCCAAATCTTCACTTTGTGTCTATGTATCCCCTTAAAGAGGAATGAGTCCCTCGTAGGAAGCATATAGTTGAATCTTGTTTTTATATGATGTTCATTTAATTTATTTTCATCTTTTGCGAGAGAGACAGAGACAGAATCTTCCATGCAGTGGTTGATTTTCCAAATGCCTGCAATGGACAGGGCTAGGCTGGTGTGAAACTAGTAGCCTGTAACTCCATCTGGATCTCTTATATTGGGTGCAGTGGCTCAAGTACATGAACCGTCTTATGTTGTCTCCCAGGATTAACAGGAAGCTGGATCAGAAGTGCCTGTAGCCAGGACTGGAGAAAGTGTGCTGATAGGACACGTGGAAGTCCCAAGCAGTGGCTAAATCTGCTATACCACAATGCCTTCCTAGGTCTTGTTTTTTAACCCAATCAACCACTCTACATCTTTTTCCTTTTTTTTTTTTTTGGGAAATTTTACTCTATTTATATTCAAAGTAATTATTATTTACTTTACTTACTAGTGAGATTTTGTTAATTGATTTCTGACAGTTTTTGGAAGATACTTTTACCCTTTATTTGTGTCTGTGTTTTCAAGATTTTATGTAATGGTGTGGTTTGATTCCTATCTCTATTTTTTTATGTATCTATATATTGGCTTGTGATTACTATTAGGCTTACACAAAATATCTTATAACAATTTACTTTAAAGTGATAACACTTCAGTTGTGTGCCAGAACTCTACACTTTCATTCTATAGAATGACCAAATGATTAAAGAAACAAGATCAAGTGATAGTTGTCCACAAGAGCTTTGCTTTAGATATAATGATCTAGATAGGCTGGAAGTGAAGGGCAGCGACTCAGGCAGCTGTGTCTGTGAAGGTGAAAACTGCAGACCCCTCAGAGGTAAAAGTTATCAGAGGAATCTCTGCAGGGTACAATAGCTGTGGATTTTTTCTACAGGGATCTTTTGCAGAACAGGCCATTGGTAATCACGTTGGCACTTGCACGTGGCTGATATTCAGATTCCTTACCCTTCTCTTTTGCCATGTCCAGACATCTCAGCTCTGCTCATCTCCCCAGAGATCTGGATGTTGTTAATCCAATGCAGATCCTTTAGGCAGTGCTCCCCCAAGTCTGGGGAAGCTGGTTGCTCATTTTGTTCTCCTTTCCCTCTTGATAAGAACTCTCAGGTCTCTTGGTGCTGAGCTATGCTGGTCTGGAGGTAAGGTGATGCAAGGAAAAAGAAAGTATTCTACCTACCCTTTCTGTGTGGTTATTTTCTGTGCTTTTTCCCTTCCATTGTGTTATGCATCTTCTTAACTGAACTTCTGAATTATCCTATGACTATCTTTATTTGTTGTTAATGGGATTTCCCACTGTGCCACCTTTCTGATAATCACTCCCAGATTTATTTAAAATCAAATAGCTTTTGAAATAGTATTTGCCTCAATGTAAAAGGGACCACATTTTCAAGTTTCCCTCCTCTATGTGATAAAAAGGGAAAATAGTTGACTTTACTCTGATATTTGCAATATGGAATCAACAATGAAATTATATGAATAAATTAGAATAAGTATTTTGCTCTGTCATTTAATGTCATATGTTTATTTTTGGTTGCATCTGGTATATGGAAGTGGGAAAGAAATATGTTAATACAAACACATACCAGTGATCACAAATGATGAGTTAAATGCTTGTGAGATAGTAAAACTCTAAAAAGAGAGTTGCATACCTTATTACAATGTTTTAAACTTCATAAAATAAAAAAAATGAGCAGTTATGTATGTGAAGAAGAAATGTTTTTACTTTGTAGCTTGAGGAATTTCAAGTATAAACACCAGTTCTCTGAACTTTATCATTTATCTCCGGGTCCCTCGGCTACAGTAACTTCATGCACATTTTAAGTGCTACTTCTAGTAATCTTCCATATTCTTAGATTAGTACACATAAGATAAGAATGCGGGGGAGGACATGTTTATTGCAGCCCGATTCATAATAGCTAAGACATGGAATCAACCTAAATGCCTGTCAACTGAAGACTGGATAAAGAAATTATGGGATATGTACTCTATGGACTACTACATAGTGGTAAAAAAAATGAAATTTGATCATTTGTAACAAAATGGATGAATCTGGAAAACATCATAGTTGGTGAAATAAACCAGCCCCAAAGGGACAAATACCATATGTTCTTCCTGATCTGTGATAACTAATGGAGCACCTAAAAGGAAATCTGTAGAAGTGAAATTGGCACTTTGAGAAGCAGTGACTTGAACAGCCCTTGTCTTGACTGCCGAGGAACTTTTTTTCTCTTCTTCATACTATTTATTGAACTCTTTACTTAACATAGTTAATCATATGTGTATAAATCAATTGAAAATAGATCTCAGTAAAAAATAAGAGTGGGAATAACAGAGGGATGATAAAGTTTGTAACTATAAAGCTGTGTAGTTCTGAATACATTCCTATGGACTTACTTCTTAGGGTACAGTTTAAAAACTTGCTATGGGACCCTAAATCCCATTAAGCTGGGTGGTAAAAATGCCATCTTAAGTGTTAAAGTAACCATATTAAGTGTTAAAGCGATAATATAGATAGTATCAAGTGTTACAGGGATCATATAAATATGATCAAGTGTCTGGTAATAATAGTAGATAGAATCAAAAAGGAGAGAATGTTCCAGCTTGGGAAGCAGTCCAAAAAGCAGACTCATAGAATGATAATCTCTTTAAATAGCACTCTGACCTCAGAATCAGCCCATAATGCATTCTGGTCTGGCTGAAAAGCCCATGAAAGCATTTCAGGCATGGAAAGCCAAGACATTGTGGCAAAAACATGTCCTACATGAAGAATCTTTGTAAGAGAGACCCCAGTGGAAAGAAGTGGCCATCAAGGGATCAGTTCCAAGATGGTGGAGTAGGGAGAGAGCTTACTGCTCTAGCTCAGGAGAATGTAGTTTAAAAAAAGTAGAGATAGTGTAATCTCAGAGAAGAATTGGGGTAAAAATGGCAAAGGAAACGCTACTGAAATTAGAGGGGCATGGTGGACCTATGTGGAGGTCATGGACGCCCGTAGCTCAGGACTGCCACAGCGAAGAGCCTATGCACCAGCTCTGGAAAGTGAGGTGACATGAGACTGCAGAAGACTGAGCCACAAGCGAGAAAGTGGCAGGAAGAGCCTAGAGGGAGTGAAGCTTGAAGTCACGTGGGGGAAGCGTACCAGCCAAACTAGAAGAGAAAAAAAAAAAGGACGGCACAGACACATTTCTCTGTCTCTGGTCACCTTACAAAGGTGTACAAGCCTATAGAGCAGGCACCATTTTCGACATACATAACAGCTGCAACAGCTGCACCAGCTGGTATCTGCACGGCAATCAGCTGAGCAGAGACTCCTGACTCTGATGGGGAGACATAACAGAGGACTAGGAGCTGTGACTGTGGGAAGATTCTGAACTGGGACTGTGAGGAAAAAACCTGAGGGTGTGTGGGAGAACTCACGGTGTGGCTGGGACTTTGAGCAGTCTCAGTGGGAGAAGCCACAGGCTCGGGGGTTCCTGGTTATCTGGTGAGAGACATTGCTGGGGAATCTGAACTTAGACTGAGGACTACCCAGATCCTTTGTGTAGTTCTTGGGACAGAGCAGACGAATATTATACCCACTGGGGCTAGTGCTCAGACACTGGTCTCTATCGAGAAGAGCTCAGCTGAGTGGAATATACTTCCCTTCTGATTAAAAAAAAAATTACCATGCCAAACCTGGCATGTCACCTTTGGCATGCCCTTAACCCTGGAGTACTGAAAAGAGCTCTCTGGCCACACCTGCTACAAGCCTCTAGACGTTCACTGAAAGCAGACAGTACACTTATCTACAGAGTCATAGTACAATAATAAAAGCCACCACAGCGGGGGGGGGGGGAGAAGAAGTCAATGGGTATCTTCACAAATACGGAATAACAAATGCAACAGTGGATTAAAGACCCAGCCTGCAGTGCCAGCATCCCATATTGGTGTCAGTTTGAGTCCTGGCTGCTCCTCTTCCGATGCAGCTCTCTGCTATGGCCTGGGAAAGCAGTAGAAGATGGCCCAAGTCCTTGGATCCCTACACCCACATGGGAGACCTTGAAGAAACTCCTGGCTCCTGGCTTCTGTGCAGCTCAGCTCTGGCTGTTGCAGTCATTTGGGGAGTGAACCAGTGGAATGGAAGACCTTTCTCTGGTTCTACCTCTCTCTGTATCTCTGTCTTTTAAATAAAATGAAATAATTCTTTAAAAAATACTAGATTAATGGCCGGCGCCTTGGCTCACTAGGCTAATCCTCTGCCTTGCGGCGCCGGCACACCGGGTTCTAGTCCCGGTCGGGGCGCTGGATTCTGTCCCGGTTGCCCCTCTTCCAGGCCAGCTCTCTGCTGTGGCCCTGGAGTGCAGTGGAGGATGGCCCAAGTGCTTGGGCCCTGCACAGGCATGGGAGACCAGGAGAAGCACCTGGCTCCTGCCATTGGATCAGCGTGGTGCTCTGGCTGCAGCGTGCTGGCCGCGGCAGCCATTGGAGGGTGAACCAACGGCAAAGGAAGACCTTTCTCTCTGTCTCTCTCTCTCACTGTCCACTCTGCCTGTCAAAAAAAAATATGTGTCTTAAAAAAATACTAGATTAATGAAGATCTTCTTAGTTGATCTTCTGCATATAAAGATAATTAAAAATGAATCTTAATGAAGAATGGGATGGGAGAGGGAATAGGAGGTGGATGGCTTGGGGGTGGGAAGGCAGATATGGGGGGAAGAACTGTTATAATACAAAAATTGTAGTTATAAAATTTATATTTATTAAATAAAAGCTTTCTATAAAAAAGTGGCCATCAAATATGATTGTACTTTTCTCTGAAGGGAGGAGAGAACTTCCACTTTGCTGACAGAGATTGTGGATTCAAAAGGCTTCCATAGCCTTGGCAGCTCATGTCAAGAGCCCAAGATGGTCACTGACATCATACATAAGATTGTTAATTGTTAGATTAACAACAGGAGTCACTGTGCACTTACTTCCCATGCAGGACTTCTATCCTCAATGAGTTGTATTATGAGAATTAATTGTAAAACTTGTTCTCAAACAGTTTGTGTGTGTGTGTGCACAAATTGTTGAAATTTTACTTAATATAGAGTTGGTCTTCTGTGTGTAAAGTTAACTGAAAATGAATCTTAATGTAGAATGGGACTGGGAATGGAAGAGGAAGGAGGAGGTGGATGGGAGGGTGGGTATAGTGGGACGAATCACTGTATTCCTAAAGTTGTACTTATGAAATTTGTACCCATTAAATAAAAGATTTCTTTGGGAAAAAAAAAAAAAAAGAATTAGAGGGAGGGAATGGAAGGTACATCCAGCATAGCCAGACATACCTGTTTACACTTGGAAAGAATAACCAAACCACTTTCTTGGTTAAAAATCTACCTAAAGTGCCATATACTACAGGCATACACATTTAAAAATAATTTTAAAAAGCCTTTTGTTCTTAAACCATTTATGGAGTACTTGTGGCTATACATTTTCATATATACAAATTTCACATCTGGATGGGAAACTAGAGTTCCTGAAAGAAAAACGTTACTCCCATTTGACATATGGGTTCTTAGAAGACCTAAGGAAGATGAACATTAAAAAAATCATTAAAATTTGTGATTTTTCAGTTAAGTAAAATTTGGCCTTTTTATCACCTTGTTTCTGGATATATATTTGAAGAAAATATTTGTGAACATTTAGTGATATAAGAAAAGGTTTTTCTTTCTTTTACCTTCATGTAGAAACAGATTAGGGTGACATAAAGCGGTTCCAGTCACAGTTTGGAACAAACTCATTCCCTTCTTCTTAAGAAAAACATTCATTTGAGAAAGAGAGAGAGAGGGAGAGAGGCCCCATCTGCTGGTTCACTCCTCAAAAGCCTGCTGTGGCCAGGCTGGCTCTGAAGCTGGGAGCTTAGGAACTCATTCCAGGTCCCCTTTGTGGATGGCCAGAATAAAACTATTTGAGTCACTACCTCTACTTCCTAGGGTCTGCATTAGTAGGAAACTGGAGCAAGGAGCCAGAGCGGAGACTCATACCCAGGTACTGCAGTATGGAATGTGGACATATTAACTAGTAGGCTAAATGCCTTACCCTCTTCCTTATTTGAATTTATGCAGTGATCAAGAATATTTAAAAAAAACAGAGTATCGAATCAGATTTTCAATTGTTTGCATATGTGTTTCTTGAATACCAGGCTCAGGATCTTTTCTCAGTAATATTTCAAATGATTTTTGTGATTCGTTAATAGATACACTTGTACTATGTAGGTCTTCAAAAAGTTTGTGGAAAATGCATATTATGGAAAAACTATGCATATATTTAAAATATTTTGCTCTGAAATAAGTTTGTTTTCATTCCATTTTTCTCAATAACTGTTTGAAGTCCCCTTGTGTAATAGTGTTGATCTTATATGGGAGGACATATTTGGTTGCGGGTATTTTTGTTTCCCAGGATTATTTATGCAGTAAAATTTGTAAACACTGCTGATAGAAAGTTTATTTAAGTGAGTAACATTTATCTTTAGTCAGTGATCAAATATTGTCATAATATTTACAGGTTACATTACAGTATTGGGTAGTAGACTATATAATAACGAGTACTTGGTTCTAAAATTCAAAATGAAAACTCAGCTTCTTTCAGTACTATATTTAATGCCAGATGGTTTATATTTCTGTGGTAACTGAGTCTATTGTAAGTATTTACTTTTGGTTCCATATCACAGAGAAATTGATTTTTCTTTGTATTCCTTGAGAAACTGAGCCATCAATGCTAAAGACTTTTCTGTAGTTTATTTTTGAAGCAAAGCAGCAAATTAAATCTATTTCATTGACGTAAGCTTGATGGAAAGTGCTAGTAAGGCCATGGCTGACCATGTTGATTTATTTCTAAATTCCAGCAAGGAGTTTGTTTTCCGAAGAGATATCCTAAAAGAAAATGAACTCATCTTACCCATTTGCAGAATTCTTAGGCTTGATGTGCAACTATCTCAGAAAAATTAATAGATTCCTTTGTGTATGTTGTTCTTCCCTAAGGAAAAATACTGAATATTCCAGGATTGTTAGAAATCTAAAAGAATGATGCCAGTGAGTGCAAGGCTATTAGCTAAGTCCTTCTAAAGATTTCTAAAATTTTTCTACTCCATGATCATGGAGTATACACCAGATCTACTAGGCACCTCAGAAAAATGTCCACTTATTTTTTTTTAAAAGGTGTATTTATTTTGTTTGAAAGGTAGAGGTAGGAGTAGAGGCAGGGGCAGGGGGCAGGGGCAGGGGTAGGGGTCGTGGTAGAGGTAGAATCTTCCATCCACTGGTAGAGGTAGAGGTATCTTCCATCCATTGGTTCAGCAGGAGCTAGGAACTTCTTTCAAGTCTCTCACATTTGTGCAGGAACCCAAGCACTTGGGCCGTACTGTACTGCTTTCCCAGGTACATTAGTAGGGGGCTGGATTGCAAGTGGAGCAACCAGGACTTGAACTGGCACCCATATAGGTTGCCGGGGTTGCAAAGCAGTGGCTTAACCAGTTGTGCCACAGTGCTAATCCTTAGTGTCCACTGATTTGATGTTTTTGGGGAAAACCTTAAACAGATAAGCTCATGTTGAGAACAGGTTAATTGCATCACTATATTTTGATCATACATTTAGGAGTATTCACTCTATGAAGGGTTATGAGTTCGTGATGGGAAAAGAAAAAGAATCTAAAATCACACTGGCTAATCTCAGCAAATTTAAAGTTGATTTGTTTTTTTGTAACAAAATGTAAAAATATATTTCATAAAGTGCTAAATGAGTGACAAGGGAGGCAACAACTTATTTAGGAATCACATGGGTAAGTTATACAAGCATTCAGATAGTAGGAACAGAATGGGAAGAGTTTTAGGAAGAAGAAATAAGGGATAGAGTGGTTCAAGGGAGGGATGATGGACAAAATACTTAAGACAGTGCCTGGAATGGATGCTCAATGAACCCTGGCTAAGTGAATGAATGAATTAAAATGGGGTTATTTTAATTAAAGGCTTAAAATAACTCAAATTCTATACAAACCAGTACATAAATATAGTACTAGAAGCTCACACTATCTATACCAACAATATCTGTAGCATTCTCATAAAACTGTGTGATGATTGAGATATCTATGACTCATATTTATAGTCAAGCAAACAAATGCAAATAATGGCTTTAATATTTACAGATTTCTTTGAGAGAAAATGGAATATATTAGCCAGGTTCTATCTTGTGTCATAGAAGTCATTGATATGGAAATACATTTCTATTAACAAATATATCCAAACTATAAAATTAATGCTCTAGTTACAACTGGTGGATGGGCAACTTGTCATGAATATATACTTTCTTTGATTTTTTTTTTTGACAGGCAGAGTGGATAGTGAGAAAGAGAGACAGACAGAAAGGTCTTCCTTTTTCCGTTGGTTCACCCCCCAATGGCTACTGCGGCTGGCGCACCGCGCTGATCCAAAGTCAGGAGTCAGGTGCTTCTCCTGGTCTCCCATGCCTGTGCAGGGCCCAAGCACTTGGGCCATCCTCCACAGCACTCCCCAGCCATAACAGAGAGCTGGACAGGAAGAGGAGCAACCAGGACAGAATCTGGCGCCCTGACCGGGACTAGAACCTGGTGTGCTGGCGCTGCAGGCAGAGGATTAGCCTATAGAGCCACGGCGCTGGCCACCGTCTTTGATTTTTTAAAAAATATTTAATTATTTGTTTGAAATAGTTACACAGAGAGAGAAAGAGAGAGAGAGAGAGAGAGAGAGAGAGAGAGTCTTCCATCCACTGGTTCACTCCCCATTTGGCCCCAATGGCCAGAGCTGCTCCGATCTGAAGCCAGAGGCCAGGAGCTTCTTCCAGGTCTCCCACATGGGTGCAGTGGCCCAAGGACTTGGGCCATCTTCCACTGCTTTCCCAGGCCATAACAGACAACTGGATCAGAAGTTGCGTAGCCGGGTCTTGGACGGGTGCCCATATGGGATGCTGGGACTGCAGGCAGCAGCTTAACCTGCTATGCCACAGCGCCGCCCCCACTTTCGTTGATTTTTAAAATCAGTTATAATTTTGAATATCTTGTAATAAAACTCCACTTTTATGTATTAAACTTCGATAACACTAAAATTGGCTTACTTCATAAACATTTTACAGATAATTTTAATGGCCTTTACAGTTCTAAAAAACCAATAAGCTTCCTTAAAAGTGTAAATTAGAAAACAAAACAAAACCAAAATTAAGTGTGGTAATGCTGATTGAAAGTACATACATTATAATTCTATACATTCTTTTAAACTCTAATTTCACTAGATTGGACCATGAAGAAAAATTAAAAACAAACTGTAAACTAATGAAGGTTTAGCTTTTCAGATATTTACTGTACATAATTGTAAACTTGTTTCCAAATATTTGATGTTAAATAGTAAACTGTATTATAAGAAACATTCCCTTTTTATAAACTGGTAAACTAAAGCTACACATTTAGAAAGTAATTGAGAGTGCAATTAAAACAAGTACACTTTAGGAAAATTTTATAGAATTTTCATAGGAAATTGGAATACTTTTGTTGTGTTACATTCTTTTGCATTGCCAAGGTGTTTCATTATATAGATATGTGCCTAACCTTTTGCTCTACATGCAAATACAGTTGAATGGGCTGAGTGACTGAGACTCAGATTTTGAGTGCCAGCTGACTTTACCAAACTTTCCAAATAAGAGTACTTTCACCTAGATTTGTAGTTATAAAGGATGGGCTAAAATGCCTTAGGAATTCTCCAAAAACTCTGAAACCTGATCCTAACTCTAAAGTAAGAGAATTTGACAAATCGTCAGATTCACTAGATCAGAGTAGAAAGAGAGGGAGAGAGGGAATAAGAGAGACAAAAATTGTTTTACTCTGAGTCACTAACCTTTGGAAACTTACTAAGAATATCTTGCGGGAAGCTTAATGAACATAGGATGTTGTTGTTGCCACAGATGCCAACTTAAATAAGATGTGACAGAGTTGGATCCTACCAATTCTTAGCTTTCAACCACAGACAGAAAGGCCACCCAAAAGCAAAATCTCCAGAAAATCTTACTAATACAGGCCATGTCTGGTTTCTGGCTTTGTACTCATATCTCACAATACCTACCAACAACATGCAATGGATCTTGTAGTGTCTTTCTTGTGGTGTAGAAATAAATGCAAAGATTGCCTAATTCAAGTGTAAAGGGTCAAATGCTATAACTTTATAAAAGTCATTCTAGGAAAATATGTGGGAATAGTTGTGGGCAATGAATTTAGCCTTTTATGTGATTCAAATGGGGAAAATATGAAAAGTACTGCTTAGTTTGTGTTAGTAATTTGTAATACTTATATACTTGAATCAGAAGTACCAGGCCGATACTTTCAGGCAAGGCCCTCTCATCACTCACAGTATGAAGATCACGGGTCCAACCCAATGAGGTGCTGTTGTAGGCATTCCTGTTGCTTTGGTCCTGACCTTGAGAAGTACAGCAGCAGTCAGAGCAACTGATGTGTTTGTTCATTGGCATCCAAAGGAAGAAATGAAAGTCAAGAACCCAGAATGGTTCAATTTCTTCTTGTCCACACTGAAGCTCAGATTGAGTGTGTGTGTGTGTGACTCATTCAAATTATGAATGAAGCACACACATGCTCTCTCTCTTTATATATATATATATATATTATATATATAATTGATGAAATAGAGAAAAATTTTCAAAATACTACTTCAATATTAGAGAACTTTCTTTATGTATATATATTTAAAGTTTTGACATACTTGGAGCTGAATTAAATTTAGAAAGATTATAACCACCTACTAAGTAGATTTAAACTTTTGTACTTCTTTTTTAAAGATTTTATTTATTTATTTGAGAGGTAGAGTTACAGACAACGAGAGGGAGAGACAGAGAGAAAGATCTTCCTTCCGTTGGTTCACCCCTCAAATGGCCGCAATGGCCAGAGCAGCACTGATCCGAAGCCAGGAGTTAGGAGCTTCTTCCAGGTCTCCCACATGGGTGCAGGGGTCCAAGGACTTGGGCCATCTTCTACTGCTATCCCAAGCCATAGCAGAGAGCTGGATTGGAAGAGGAGCAGCCGGGACTAGAACCAGCGCCTATATGGGATGCCGGCGCCACAGGTGGAAGATTAACCTTCTGCACCCGGCGCTAGCCCCTAAACTTTTGTACTTGAACCCCTTATATTCTTTTAGAATTATTGAGTATTTTTGTGAACTTGCTATGAATATTTTTGTCATTGCTTGATACAAGGTGAAAAAGCATACAAGACATGATAAATCTTTCAAAGTTAAACTCTTTATATTTTTTTATTTTATACCTCGAAAGAAAAATTTATTATACACACACACACACAAACACACACATTTATTTAGTTATCTATGTATGTTTTCATGTTTAAGGTTTACTTCAAAAAGTTCTTGGAGGGCCTGACGTTGTGGCATAGCAGTTTAAGCTGCTTCCTGTGACACCAGCATCCCATATGGGTGCCAGTTTGTGTCCTGGCAGCTCCACTTTAGATCTAGTTTTCTGCCAATGGCCAGGGAAAAGTAGCAGAAGATGGGCTAAGTACTTGGGCCCTTGCCACCCACATGGAAGACCCAGATTAAGCTCCTGGTTCCTGGCTTGACCTGGCCCATCCGTGGCCAGTGCCGCCAGTTGGGGAGTGAACCAGTGGATGGAATCACTCTGTCTCTCTCTCTGTAACTCTGCCTCTTAAATAAATAAATAAATACTTTAAAAGAGTTCAAGGAAAATGGATTAAAAAATGTTTATTTTGGTTTAAAAATTTTTGAAATTCATCCATAGGTTTTTCATAATTTGCATTTCCATGAATTTTCTGAGGTACTCTTTGTGTGTGTGTGTGTATATAACTCATATGTTTATATATAAAACATATATAATTGGCCAGCACCGTGGCTTACTAGGCTAATCCTCCACCTGCGGCGCCGGCACACCAGGTTCTAGTCCCGGTCAGGGCGCCGGATTCTGTCCCGGTCGCTCCTCTTCCTGTCCAGCTCTCTGCTATGGCCCGGGAGTGCAGTGGAGGATGGCCCAAGTGATTGGGCCCTGCATCCCATGGGAGACCAGGAGAAGCACCTGGCTCCTGCCTTCGGATCGGTGCAGCGCGCTGGCCGTAGTGGCCATTTGGGGGGTAAACCAACAGAAAAAGGAAGACCTGTCTCTCTCTCACTGTCTAACTCTGCCTGTCAAAAAAAAAAAAAAATATATATATATATATAGTCAAAATGATTCTATATATTTTAGTTGAAATTACTTTTGGGATAGGAGAGTTATGGGTATTTCAAAACTTATTATTAAAACAACTTACAAAAGTTTCTACATTTCAAATACACATCTCCTATGTAGGAAAAAAATTCTGAAAACCATCAATAAATTTTAAAAAATAAGTGGAACATATTCCTGCATTGAAAAAAGTGATAAAATTTAACAGCCAGATAAACTTTGGCGGGCTGACTGTAGAATGGCACTGTAGGGAAATTGAACTGACACCACAAATATGTTTGTAGGGTTTGTGTTGTTCCAGTGTTATGTAAATTCTGCAAATCTAAAACAGAAAGTTTATGTAACAAATGCCAAGCTGATCTCTGTATGTGCTCCATTCCTTGTTACTTGGGAAATGATGTGCTTTCTGCTTAATGATGCTGAAAATCACTCCAAGGACACAAAGCCAAATATGCGGGAGACCCATTGCATGGTGTAATTTGCAAACCATCAGTTATTTCTGTCATAATGGCATGAACTTTGTTTAAAGGGCTAGTAGCACAGAATGTCACTTGTGGAGTATACTCTAAAAATTTTAACACAAGACCAGAACTTTCTTTGGCGACTCAGAATATAAGCCAGTTTTTAACAAATTCCATTTGGTATGGTTGTTGAAATGAAACAGTTTAGATAATAAGTCCCATATTAACTGTTTGACATAGATATGACAGTAATTTAGGACAGTAAACATATTTTCAATTGTGTGCTAAAGACCTTGTTTTTCAGTTGAAAACATACTTGAAGAATTAATTTGTTAGCTAATAAATGCAATAGTAAATTAGGGATAGATAGGCTTCTTTTCATGAGCACTGATGCTATATTTAAATCACATTTAAGAACATCATTTTTGCTTAGAGTGGTAAAGCTCCTTTGAGAATTTGGACATTGTAATAGTGAATATGAACACACTGAGTCAGATATTACTGAGATTATCACACTGGAGTTTTTTTTTTTAAAGATTTACTGATTTATTTGAAAGGTGTAGTTACAGAGAGAGAGATGGAGAGACACGGAGAGATCTTCCATCTGCTGGTTGAGTTTCCAAATGACCATAACAGTTGGGCTGGGCAGGGTCAAAGCAGCAGTCAGGATCTTCATCTGGGTCTCCTATGTGGGTGTCAGGGGCCCAAGCACTTGGGTTATCTGAAGCTGCTTACCAAGAGTATTTGCAGGGAGTCGATTGGAAACAGTGCAGCCATGACTCAAAACAGTGCTCTGATATGGGATTCCTACATCACAAGTGGTGGTTTATCCCATTGTACCTCAATGCCTACTTCTTGGCAGATTTTCTTAGGGAATAGTTTGACTTTTCCTCTTTCTCTCTAGAAAAAGGAAAAACTGAAGATTACCCAGAGACCATTAGGCAACCTGAGCAACTTCCTAATGGTTTGGCATCAGTATCTGGGATAAACATTTACCATAGAGTTTATACAAATATATTTATTGATTACATTGCAGGCTGGCCTAGTAATATTAACCATTTTTAAGAAGACAGAAATAACTTGCTTTTATTGATCATAGAATGTTGGGATTTAACCTCTATGAAGTTTCTTACTTCTACAATGACAACATGAAACTTGATAACTTATTTTTGTAAATTCAATATACGCATCTTGGAGGGTTATAAGAGAAAGACTATACATAGATTAGATGTGTTATATTTTAGATGCTTAGAAATTTGATAAAAGGGAAATTTTTCAATAGAAAACTAATAGATTTTTGGGCAATATATGAATAATTTGAGATCTTTCATGTTTAATTCACTACTAATTACTCCTATAGGTATTATATTTATGCCTTTCTTTAGTTTCTATCACATTATGTATGTATGTATATATATATTTTACTTATTTGATAGGTAGAGTTAGACAGTGAGAGAGAGAGACAGAGAGAAAGGTCTTCCTTCTGTTGGTTCACCACACAAATGACTGCTATGGCTGGCACTGCGCAGATCCAAAGCCAGGAGGCAGGTGCTTCCTCGTGGTCTCCCACGCGGGTGCAGGTGCCCGATCATCTGGGCCATCCTCTACTGCCTTCCTGGGCCACAGCAGAGAGCTGGATTGGAAGAAGAGCAGCCGGGACTAGAACCCGGTGCCCATATGGAATGCCGGCACCACAGGCAGAGGCTTAGCCATGGGAGCCATGGTGCCAACCCACCACTTATTTAAGTGCCAATAAGTACACTTATTTAAGTGTAAATAATTTTGTATTTACCAACTGCCATGTTGAAATAATTCCAAACCATTTTCTGGAGGCAATAGTGACCTTGTCTACAGTTTCACACTTTGATAAATTCTGTAGATTATTAAAAAGTAATCTGACCAGGTACAAGTCACTTTATCTTCCTAAATAGAGGATAAATCACGTCTTTTTCAATCTCACCATCTTTCTTATTCAACAGTAAAGACAATAGATCAGTCCATAATTTTTTTCTGTCCACAATTAAACCATAAAAATATTTGTGTTGCAGACACTATCAAAATGACCCAAAATTTGCTGTTACCTAAATTTTTTTAAAGATTTATTTGGTTACTTGAAAGTCAGAGTTACATAGAGAAGGAGAGGCAGAGAGA